>NW_020173397.1:2384746-2484423 GCF_003031525.2 Neophocaena asiaeorientalis asiaeorientalis | reverse complement strand
TATTTGCAAATGAAGCAACTGACAAAGGATTAATCTCCAAAATTTATAAGCAGCTCATGCAGCTCAACAACAAAAAAACACACAACCCAATCCAAAATTGGGCCGAAGACCTAAACAGACATTTCTCCAAAGAAGATATACAGACTGCCAACAAACACATGAAAGAATGCTCAACATCATTAATCATTAGCAAAATGCAAATCAAAACTACAATGAGCTATCATCTCACATCAGTCAGAATGGCCATCACCAAAAAATCTAAAAACAATAAATGTTGGAGAGGGTGTGGAGAAAAGGGAACCCTCTTGCACTGCTGGTGGGAATGTGAACTGGTACAGCCACTATGGAGAACAGTATGGTGGTTCCTTTAAAAACTACAAATACAACTACCATATGACCCAGCAATCCCACTACTGGGCATATACCCTGAGAAAACCATAATTCAAAAAGAGTCATGCACCAAAATGTTCATTGCCGCTCTATTTAAGATAGCCCGGAGATGGAAACAACCTAAGTGTCCATCATTGGATGAATGGATAAAGAAGATGTGGCACATATATACAATGGAATATTACTCAGCCATAAAAAGAAACGAAACTGAGCTATTTGTAATGAGGTGGATGGACCTAGAGTCTGTCATACAGAGTGAAGTAAGTCAGAAAGAGAAAGACAAATACCGTATGCTAACACATATATATGAAATTTAAGGGAAAAAAATGTCATGAAGAACCTAGGGGTAAGACAGGAATAAAGACACAGACCTACTAGAGAATGGACTTAAGGATATGGGGAGGGGGAAGGGTTAGCTGTGACAAAGCGAGAGAGTGTCATGGCCATATATACACTACCAAACGTAAAATAAATAGCTAGTGAGAAGCAGCCGCATAGCACAGGGAGATCAGCTCGGAGCTTTGTGACCACCTAGAGGGGCGGGATAGGGAGGGAGGAAGGGAGACGCAAGAGGGAAGAGATATGGGAACATATGTATGTGTATAACTGATTCACTTTGTTATAAAGCAGAAACTAACACACCATTGTAAAGCAATTATACTCCAATAAAGATGTAAAAAAAAAAATCTACAAACAATAAATGCTGGAGAGGGTGTGGAAAAAAGCGAACCCTCTTGCACTGTCGGTGGGAATGTAAATTGATACAGCCACTATGGAGAACAGTATGGAGGTTCCTTAAAAAACTATAAATAGAACTACCATACGACCCAGCAATCCCACTACTGGGCATATACCCTCAGAAACCCATAATTCAAAAAGAGTCATGTACCACATGTTCAATGCAGCTCTATTTCCGATAGCCAGGACATGGAAGCAACCTAAGTGTCCATCGACAGATGAACGGATAAATAAGATGTGGCACATATATACAATGGAATATTACTCAGCCATAAAAAAGAACAATACTGAGTTATTTGTAGTGAGATGGATGGACGTAGAGTCTGTCATACAGAGTGAAGTAAGTCAGAAAGAGAAAAACAAATACTTTGTGTCCACCTAGAGGGGTGGGATAGGGAGGGTGGGAGAGAGATGCATGAGGGAGGTGATATGGGGATATATGTAAATGTATAGCTGATTCACTATGTTATAAAGCAGAAACTAACACACCATTGTAAAGCAATTATACTCCAATAAAGATGTTTAAAAAAAAAAAGAGAAAACGAAATGCTTTTAACATTGCTTCATTAATGTATGGTTTTGCTGACAAAAGAGCAGAAAGACAGGAACACTCATGGAGGGAAACTTGCGATACACAGTCTGGAAAAGAGTTTGGTTATATATCTGAAACCCTTATGAAGAAAGTTTTCTAGTCTTTGACTCACTAATTTCACTGTTAGGAATCTATCTTTTAAAAAATCATCAGACTAATAAGGACCTACTGTATAGCACAGGGAACTCTTCTCAATACTCTGTAATGACCTACATGGAAAACGAATCTAAAAAAGAGTGGATATATGTATATGTATAATTGATTCACTCTGCTGTATAGCAGAAACTAACACAACATTGTAAATCAACTATATACCAATAAAAATGTTTTAAAAAATCATCAGAGATACAATTTATTATCTATGCATAAGATGTTCATTGTTGTTTAGCAGAAAAACATATAAATTTGCAAAAATAAGAGGTAAATAAATTAGGGTTCATTCAAATGACAAGTTATCCCGCTGCTAAAAGACATGTATTTGTGAAGAACTGCTAATGACAGATAAAATGTTGCTGATATTACACAGGGAAAAACAGTAGGATTTTAAATATTATAGTATGACCCAAAAGCAGTATGTAAAAAATACATAGGCACATATACACCAGAAACATTTATGCTGGCATCTATGGTAGTTAAGAGCATGGCCTTTGAAAACAAACCGACCTGGTTCAAATCCCAGCTGTGCTGCTTTCCAGCTGTGTAACCTTGGGCAAGTTAGTTAACCTCTGTGTGCCTCAGAATGCTCACCTGGAAAATGGGGATAACAGTACCTACCTTACAGAGCTGAAGAGACATTAAATGAGATAATTCATGCAAATGGCTCAGCAACATGCCTGGCACTCTGCAAGTGCTCACTAACTACTAGCCATTAGGAGCATCAACATAGGAGACGAATGGGGGGAACTGCACCTAAACGTTAACAGGGGTTACCTATCTCTGGGTGGTAGGATTCCAGATCCTTTCAATTTTCTGCTCTGTACACTTCCTGTTTTTTCGAAGTTTCCACAACAAGTGTTATGGAATCAGAAGGAAAAAGGTGTTACAGAAAAAGAATGTCTGGTTAATTATTAGTATTCGCTACGTGCGGTGGTGGACGGAGGCAGGAAGGGGGCAGCCCGTGGGGCAGAGAGCGAGCAGCGCTTTCACTCATTGCTGGTGGTTTCTCAGTGCGCTGCAGCCGCCGCCATCCGTCACAAGCCTCGCTACTCACAGGCGCAGTCCCTCGAAAGCCGTCCTCTCCGGTGTTGGTCACAGGAAACTCGCCCTGCCAAATGTTGGCATAATGTTGGCCCTTCGGCTGCAGTCTGTTGCCCCAGGGGAAGAGTCTGTCAGAAGAGACACAGGCATCAGCCTGTCAAACAGACACAGGCTTCTGGACGAAAGTCAAGAGGAGGAAGGCAGTGAAAGAGAGAACACTGCTTGCTTGTTCCGAGTGAGCTATTTTTAAAAAAATAAAAATAAAAATAAAGCTTTTAATCAGGATTTTTTTTTTTAGCTTCTGCACAACCAGTTCATGTCAAGTTCACAACAACCTTGGTCTCTCCCGAGGACTCGGGAGGCCTGAAATACATCACAGAACTAAAAGAAGGGCTTATAGGAGGCTGGGAAAGCAGACATCATCCTGGACTTATATGGAAGCGTGATCAGGCAACATCGCACCGCACTTTCTTATAAAGCCTTCGTTATTTTAAGGAGCCTTTCCTAGATGTGGCCCAAACATGAGTTTTCTGTCTCATGGCTCTGGAAGCAAAAGATATATTGCTGCTTCAGGAGATGCCTAAAATAAGAAAATCCAAAAAGCAAGGCAGCCTGCCAGGAGGCTCTAAGGAGGACTATGTGACACGGGGATGGGGGCTCAACTGGCGTAGCCCACCTCACCACACACATGGCTTTGGGAGACTGGCAGGGGGTGGTGACCCCTGCATCCATGTTTCCTAAGCAACTTCACGGGCAGGAAGAAACCCCAGTAGGAGTAAGCTGCGACCTGGCTGTGGTTTTAAATCAACTGTCCAGCCAAAGTAAGTTCTGTAGATTTAGAAAAAGGTCCACATACTGTTAGGCAAAGATGAGACCCTCCAAGTACCTATTTTGCAGGCCTCCTCGACAGCTGTACTCCCACTCGGCTTCCGTGGGCAACCGCTTCCCGGCCCATGTGCAGTAGGCGACGGCGTCGTTCCAGGAGACGTGAAGAACCGGGTGATCTGGCCTGGGGAACAGCGAGAGCACAGTGAGCAGGGCAGGAACCAGAACAGGAACAGGAACAGGCAGGACCGGCTTCAGCAAAGTGCCCGTCAGCACCTTCACCTCAATCTGTGATGCTGAGGTGCGCCTGGTCCCCAAATCCAGCCCCAGCCGGGTCACATCTGTCACCCTCTACCACGGGTTTCTGACATCCCAGGCTCCCAAAGAGGTTATGATCCCGCTTGGAACAAGACTCAAAACATTTCTTCACTTTGCATGCAGGCCTGGACCTCCAGAGAATCTCACTTGGCAGTAGGTGTGGAGACGCACCAGCCAGATCCCCCTATGAGGAAGGAATGATTTTCCAGCTGCTGGGCGTGGCATCAGCAGAAGCTTCCAGCTCTCGGCTCCTTCAGGAGAGCTGCAAAGAGCCGCCTTACAGCCAGCAAGGACCAACCACGGCAGGGGCATAAAGGCGCAGCCGTGTGAGTTCACCATAGCTAAATCCTACGTGTCATTTATACCCCAGAGCCCCAAGGACTGGGTGGGACATCCTGGACCTGCACTGTAGTCTTGGCTTCTCCCTCTGCCCAATCCTGTTTCCTCCCCATCCCTTCCACAGGTGTGGATCCCCTTATATAAATATTCTTCACACCAAGCTCTATCTAAGCATCTGTTTCCAGAGAATCCAATCTGTGATACTTGGCCTTAAACTTTGTGTCTTTCTGCTATAGATGAGTCAGCTATATGTGCCTCACTCTAGCAAGTGAGGAATCTAGCCGATTCCAAGTAAGTCTTTATTTTTTCTAAAGGTATAGAGGGGTAGGGAAGGTTAGGGGGAAAGTTTGAGAGTAAGGGGATAAACATATTTACCCAGCACCAGATAACTTTAATTCCCTGCTCACTCTTTCTCAGGTGGACTCCACATTCCTAGGCTATTTCTTAAGCATCTTTGAATTCCCTACAGTAATTACACCACAACTTTCACTTATTCTTTAAAAACGTTTATTGAGTACCTATTACATGCCAGTCACTGTTTTCAACACTGATATTAAGACATGCACTTTTCTCAGAAGAAGGACTCACTCAGTGGATATAATACATTCCACTCTCAGTTTTCCTTCTACCCTTCACTTTTTCTTCTACTATTAAATTCAGGAAAGAAGATAATAATTGGGACCTAAGAGGCCGTCAACCTGAGGTACCCAAGAATCCTACAACTTTCCACCTCATGGCCTATTTCTACCACAGAGGCTACCACCTCAGGCTTTGAAAGATTTCTGACGTTTTCAAGGGGCTATATCCCTAAAGCTGAACTTCATGTACTTCCAGATTCCTGACAATGAGGTCAATAACCGGGAATGTTGTCAAAAATAGAAGCTCGAAAATCCCATCTGAAAAATTGGGTTAGGAGAACAGTTTTCTTGGGCTGTGGAGATGCTGAGTCCTGACCCAAACCTTTCTGCGTCTTCAGGGCTTAAAGTGCTATCCATTTTTGCTTGAGATAATTATTTCTTTGCCACCCTGGAGACTTGCTGACCGACTTGCAGCTCTGTGGTTTTTCGGTCAGACGGTGGCTTCAAAGTATGTCAGTCCAGGACTGGAGATAACATGAGTCCTAAACCCAAGGGATGAGCTTCTACAGCGGCCACCTGGCAGGACACCACCACTTATCTGTAAGACAGATGGTCTCCTTCCTCACAATGACCCACTCATGAGGGAGAGCAAACAGACAAGTTGTAATGATTAAACATGTCATGAGATTTGTAATAGGCCTGTCAAAGGGGGAAAAAATCTCCAAGAGGGAACCCTCTGACAGGCCAAATGAGGGAGGAGGAAGGCCACTTATTAAGAGCTCTGTGTGAGCTAGGTGCTATGTTTGGGTCTGTACATAAAGTATTTCCTGCCATCCTATTTTCCTACCGACCAAGTCAGTAGAGTTTGTCATACTCACTCTTTTATAGAAGACGGCCACTGAGTTTCTTTTCAACAGCATAGGAACCTATTTTGGAATGAAACGTCATGTGGGGAAAGACCCACCAGCCTCACCTGTGCAGGACAGTAGAGTCGGGCCCTTCTGGGTGTCTCCAGTTAGCGCCTTTAACAGGTAACCACCAGGGAGCAGCTGCCACCTCAAAGCAACCCAGAATAAGCTGAGGTTAGCTATGATGCCTCTAGAAAAACAATGACTCAGTCTGTGCAGAAAAATATCTCTCTTAAGGTCTTCAACTTCCAGTTGACTTACCAAATAACTTTACCAGAATATCAAAAATAAAGATTTATATGTAACTAAATCTAACAAATAAGCATTATCTCGGGAATTCTCTGGCGGTCCACTGATTAGGACTTGGTGTTTCACTGCTGTGGTCCAGCTTTAATCCCTGGTTGGGGAACTAAGATCCAGCAAGCCACACGCTGTGGCCAAAAAAAACCAAAAGCATTATCTCCCATCATAAAGCACCACAGTGATTAAGTAAATATGTATCTAAATGGTGTGTGTCTCCAAGAATTTTAAAAGACACACTGCTAGCTAACCCTCTATAATCTCTAACAAGTGAGACAGGTAGTACTCCTCCTATTTAAAAGATGGTGAAACAGCATTAATCTTACAGTTAAGTGCCAGGCTGAAGGTCAACCAAGGTAGTCAGAGACCAAGCTGAAGCATAGCATAAAGAGCTGAAGTGTGTTTTCAAAAGACCCTGGTTAATATCCAGCCCAACAATAGTTGTATGACTCTGGGCAAGTTCACTGATTGCCTGGCCCCAGAGTCCTCATCTGTGAAATGGGAGCAGGCCCGCCTGCCTCACCTACCTCAGACTCAAAGGAGGCTGCATTAGATAGGACTGGGAAGTGCTCAGCCCAGATCCTGTTCCCAGAACCTTACCTCCTACTTTACAGTTTTGTTAACCCAAATATCAATATCAAGTGGCTCTCATTTAGTGATTGATTGAGAACTTGGCTTTGGAGTCAGGCAAAATGAGATGTGACTCATGGCTCTGCCACTCCCACGGTGACCCCTGGCAACCTAATCAACCTCCCCACACCTGTTTTCTCATTTGTAGGTGAAGACAGTAACAATGCCTACCTCAGGGGTTATTACAAGGAGGAAACAGAACATATACACAGGGCTTAGGACTATGCGTAGCACTTAGTAAGCATTCAGTAAAGGGAACCAGTCTCAACTATGGGCCTCATGACAGGAAGAGAGTTACAAAAAAATTACCATCATCAATGATGCTAATACTAAGGAAAGAAGTTTGCAAATGTTTCTTCTAATATAAACCAGAGCAGACTCAAGGTTATCCCCATGACAATGTTACTCTCAATCCTCTGTGTCCTGATGAGCCAGCCTGAGTGGAAGAGAAGGGGGAATGTGTTCCTGCTAACAATTACAGCAATCACTGAAAACACCAAACCCTGTCTTGTTCTTTTTTCACATCAGCACAATCAAAACATTCATGGTATTCCAATCACAATTTGATGGAAAAAGCCAAATTCTTTTATATTTCAACGAAACAGGCATTGTGTCCTTAAAGGACACTACTGCAAAGTGTTTTATTTTTCAGAGAGCAGGAGAGGTGAAAGGCATGGCTTCTTCCTATTCCTTCTGTGGCACTGCGGAATCTTTAATGGGGAGATGTTCTCGCTGACTACTCTGCTTGATGTTTAGGTGCCAGTGACAGGTAACTCATTCCATGTCAAGCGAAGACCTGCAGAGAAAGCCCAGGTCATCCCACTCTTACATTCCAGTATCTTTACAACACTCACCCACCTCTACCCCACCTCCAACACTAAGGCCACCAGAAGGTTCTATTTCTCAAATAAAAAATAAAAAATTTTTAAAAAAGAAGAAAAAAAACAAACAGGAAAAATGTTAACCTTCGTTAAATCTGGGTGGTAGGAACTAGAATGCCTATTTTTCTTATACCCTATTGTGTTTTGAAATATTTCATCATTAGCAATTTTTTAAACATCTTTATTGGAGTATAATTGCTAACACAATGGTGTGTTAGTTTCTGCTGTATAACAAAGTGAATCAGCTATACATATACATACATCCCCATATCTCCTCCCTCTTGCGTCTCCCTCCCACCCTCCCTATCCCACCCCTCTAGGTGGACACAAAGCACCGAGCTGATCTCCCTGTGCTATGCGGCTGCTTCCCACTAGCTACCTATTTTACATTTGGTAATGTATATATGTCCATGCCACTCTCTCACTTCATCCCAGCTTACCCTTTCCCTTCCCCATGTCCTCAAGTCCATTAGCAATTTTTTAATAAATTTATTTATCTATTCTATTACTGATGGGCATTTGGGTAGCTTCCAGTTTGGGCTACTATGAATGGTACTACTTCTGTGAACATTCTTGAAAGCTCATGACTTAGTAAATATGCATAAGCATTTCTGCTGATTGCATACTGTGGAGTGGAACTGCTGGATCCCAGGGTAGACACAGGCACAGCTTTAGTAAAGACAGCTGAACACAAGCCTTAATGGCAGAAGTCCTCCACGGTTCCCGACCTTCTTCAACAGGGAACTTCCATGGAGTTGGCTTGTGTGCGGTAGACCCAGGGCAGCTGCTCCAGTGGCCATTGAGTCCATTCCCTTTCCCTCTCCTCTTCCCCTTAACTCACTCTGGTTGCGAATATTTACTGAGCACCTACTATCTGCCAGGAGCTGAGCCTAATTCCTAAAGGGGATCTTCAACTCCCAGAATCCTCTGAGTATGACTTAAGACAGTCGGTATATTGAGAGTTTTTCAATGATTTATTGCACGTATTTATCTTACATGGTTAACTACACAAAGCAGGATACAAAGTGTGAACCTAGGCATTTTATTTTCTTCCAAAAATATCTACAAAACTCAAATTGGTGGGTCCAGGTACCACCTTACACACATCAGTTCTATAGCTCCTACTCAACTTCCTCCCTGTCATATACACACACTTGCCTCTCCTTCTAGATATCTGCTTTTCATTTCTCCCACTATTACTTTTGAATGAAATCTTTCACATTTCTTAGCAACCCATCGAAAACAGACCACCTCAGCACTATTGACTTATTAGGCCACATAATTCCTTGTTGGAGGGGGTGCTGTCCCGTGCATTGTAGGATGCTCAGCCGCATCGCAGACCCCTCCCCACTAGATGCCAGTAGCATCCTACCCGCAACCCAACTATGACAACCAAAACTGTACCCATATTCACCATGCCCCAAACAAGACAAAGCTACGGGTCCTATAAGGGAACCTAACGGCATCGCCACCTGTCAGAAAGACTGTAAGTCCCCATTGTAATGATCAGATGCAGAGTCAGGAACCATTTCCACACAGGACACGTGAAGAAGGAAAGGTAAGTAATCAAAGTCACCCACAACAGAAGACTGAGCTCAGAGGTAGTACATCATTCATCATAGCCAAGTTTTCCTGGGAAAGCCATGTTTTCTGGCCAAACTAATGGCAAATCCCATCAAGTGTCACCAGGTGCCTTCTTCCAAATATCACAGTTAACTCCATGTTTTTATTTATTTATTAGCATCTTTATTTGAGTATAATTGCTTTACAATGGTGTGTTAGTTTCTGCTTTATAACAAAGTGAATCAGCTATACATAAACATATATCCCAATATCTCCTCCCTCTTGAGTCTCCCTCCCACCCTCCCTATCCCACCACTAGGAGGTCACAAAGCAACGAGCTGATCTCCCAGTGCTATGTGGCTACTTCCCACTAGCTATCTATTTTACATTTGGTAGTGTATAATGTCCATGCCACTCTCTCACTTCGTCCCAGCTTACCGTTTCCCCTCCCCCTGTCCTCAAGTCCATTCTCTACATTTGCATCTTTATTCCTGTCCTGCCCATAGGTTCTTCAGAACCATTTTTTTTTTTAGATTCCAAATACACATCTTAGCATAAGGTATTTGTTTTTCTCTTTCTGACTTATTTCACTCTGTATGACAGACTCAAGGTCCATCCACCTCACTACAAATAACTCAATTTCATTTCTTTTTATGGCTGAGTAATATTCTATTGTATATATGGGCCACATCTTCTTTATCCATTCATCTGTCGATGGACACTTAGAATGCTTCCATATCCTGGCTATTGTAAATAGAGCTGCAATGAACACTGTGGTACATGACTCTTTTTGAATTATGGTTTTCTGAGGGTATATGCCCAGGAGTGGGATTGCTAGGTCATATGGTAGTTCTCTTTTTAGTTTTTTAAGGAACCTCCGTACTGTTCTCCATAATGGCTGTATCAATTTACATTCCCACCAACAGTGCAAGAGGGTTCCCTTTTCTCCACACCCTCTCTGGCATTTACTGTTTGGAGATTTTCTGATGATGACCATTCTGACTGACATGAGGTGATACCTCATTGTAATTTTGATTTGCATTTCTCTAATGATTAGTGATGTTGACCATCCTTTCATGTGTTTGTTAGCAATCTGTATATCTTCTTTGGAGAAATGTCTATTTAGGTCTTCTGCCCATTTTTGGATTGGGTTGTTTGTTTTTTTGATAAGGAACTACATGAGCTGCTTGTAAATTTCAGACATTAATCCTTTGTCAGTTGCTTCATTTGCAAATATTTTCTCCCATTCTGAGGGTTGTCCTTTCTCTCTTGATTGACTGCTTCCTTTCCCATATTAGGGAACTTTTCAACTATAATCTCTTCAAATATTTTCTCAGTCCCTTTCTTTTTCTCTTCTTCTTCTGGGACCCCTATAATTCGAATGTTGGTGCATTTAATGTTGTCCCAGAGGTCTCGGAGACTGTCCTCAATTCTTTTCATTCTTTTTTCTTTATTTTGCTCTGCAGTAGTTATTTCCACTATTTTATCTGCCAGGTCACTTATCCGTTCTTCTCCCTCAGTTATTCTGCTATTGATTCCTTCTAGAGAAGTTTTAATTTCATTTATTGTGTTGTTCATCATTGTTTGTTTGCTCTTTAGTTCTTCTACATCGTCGTTAAACATTTCTTGTATTTTCTCCATTCTATTTCCAATATTTTGGATCATCTTTACTGTCATTACTCTGAATTCTTTTTCAGGTAGTCTGCTTATTTCCTCCTCATTTGTTTGGTTTCGTGGATTTTTACCTTGCTCCTTCATCGGCTGTGTGTTTCTCTGTCTTCTCATTTTGCTTAACTTAATGTGTTTGGGGTACCCTTTTTGCAGGCTGCAGGTTCATAGTTCCCATTGTTTTTGAGTCCGCTCCCAGTGGCTAACATTGGTTCAGTGGGCTGTGCAGGCTTCCTGGTGGAGGGGACTAGTGCCTGTGTTCTGGTGGATGAGGCTGAATCTTGTCTTTCTGCTGGGCAGTACAACGTGCAGTGGTGTGTTTTGGGGTGTCTGTGACCTTATTATGATTTTAGGCAGCCTCTCTGCTAACGGGTGGGGTTGTGTTCCCGTCTTGGTAGTTGTTTGGCAGATGGTGTCCAGCACTGTAGCTTGCTGGTTATTGAGGGGAGCTGAGTCTTAGCCATGAGATGGAGATCTCTGGGAGAGCTTTTGCTGTTTGATATTACATGGAGCTGGGAGGTCTCTAGTGGACCAGTGTCCTGAACTTGGCTCTCCTACCTCAGAGTCACAGGCCTGACACCTGGCCAGAGCACCAAGCTCCTGTCAGCCAAATGGCTCAGAAGAAAAGGGAGAAAAAAAGAAAGAAAAGTAAAGTAAAGTTATTAAAATTAAAATTTCTTTAAATTATTAAAAATAAAAAAACTAAAAAGTAATAAAAAAAAAGAACACAAGAAAGAAAGAAGAGAGCAACCAAACCAAAAAACAAATCCACCAATAACAAGTGCTAAAAACTATACTTAGAAAAAAAAAAAAAAAAAGGACAGAGAATCCTAGGACAAATGGTAAAAGAAAAGCTACAGAGACAAAAATCACACAAATAAGCATAGACATACACACTCACAAAAAGAGAAAAAGGAAAAAATATATGTGTATATAAAAATAAGAGACCTACCAAATCAATAAACACATCTACCAATGATAATAAACTCTAAATACTAAACTAAGACAAACGTAAAACCAGGAACAAATTAGGTGCAGAAAGCAAACCACAAGTCCACAGTTGCTCCCAAAGTCCACCACCTCAAGTTGGGATGATTCGTTGTCTATTCAGGCATTCCACAGATGCAGGGTACATCAGGTTGATTGTGTAGATTTAATCTGCTGCTCCTGAGGCTGCTGGGAGAGATTTCCCTTTCTCTTCTTTGTTCACACAGCTCCTGGGGTTCAGCTTTGGATTTGGCCTCAACTCTGCATGTAGGTCACCTGAGGGCGTCTGTTCTTTGCCCAGATAGGTCGGGGTTAAAGGAGCAGCTGATTAGGGGGCTCTGGCTCACTCAGACCCAGGGGAGGGAGGGGTACGGATGCGGGGCGAGCCTGCGGCAGCAGAGACTGCCATAATGTTGCAACAGCCTGAGGTGCGCTGTGTGTTCTCCCAGGGAAGTTGTCCCTGGATCCCGGGACCCTGGCAGTGGTGTGCTGCACAGGCTCCCAGGCGGGGAGGTGTGGATAGTAACCTGTGCTTGCACACAGGCTTCTTGTTGGCTGCAACAGCAGCCTTAGCACTTCATGCCCGTCTCTGGGGTCCATGCTGATAGCTGTGGCTCGTGCCCGTCTCCGGAGCTCCTTTAGGTGGTGCTCTGAATCTCCTCTCCTCACGCACCTGGAAACAACTGTCTCTTGCCTCTTCAGCAGCTCCAGACTTTTTCCCGGACTCCCTCCCGGCTAGCTGTGGTGCACTAGCCCCCTGCAGGCTGTGTTCACGCAGCCAACCCCCATCCTCTCTCTGGGATTTGACCTCCAAAGCCTGAGCCTCAGCTCCCAGCCCCCACCTGCCCCAGTGGGTGAGCAGACAAGCCTCTCGGTCTGGTGAGTGCTGGTTGGCACCGATCCTCTGTGCGGGAATCTCTCTGCTTTGCCCTCTGCACCCCTGTTGCTGCACTACCCTCCGAGGCTCTGAAGCTCCCCACCCCACCACCCACCGTCTCCACCAGTTAAGGGGCTTCCTAGTGTGTCGAAGCTTTTCCTCCTTTACAGCTCCCTCCCAGAGATGCAGGTCCTGTCCCTGTTTTTTGTCTCTGTTTTTTCATTTTTCTTTTGCCCTCCCCAGACACGTGGGGAGTTTCTTGCCTTTTGGGAAGTCTGAGGTCTTCTGCCAGCGCTCAGTAGATGTTCTGTAGGAGTTGTTCCACATGTAGATGTATCTCTGATATATTTGTGGGGAGGAAGGTGATCTCCATGTCTTACTCCTCTGCCATCTTGAAGGTCCCCCGCAACTCAATGTTTTTAAAAACTGTTCTTGAACGCCTGGTCATGTCTTGAAAATAAATGCTATTCTACTGTGTTTAGGAACTTATGAAATAAGCACCTTTTGAGAGTCATATATGAGCCAGTTAATTCAAGTTTACGTTGCAAATTATGACATCTCTCATTCCTTTTCTTTAACAGAAATACTCTTCAGGTGTGTTGTTTCCAGATTCACAGCAGCAACATGACTGGACTAGCATATGTGACAAGCCTCATCCTAAAAAGAGAAATTTGGGTGTTGGGGGGGTGGGGAACGTGGTTGTCCATCTACATATATTCTGTTCAACTGAGACACTTCTAGCTGAGTTACAGCACTCCCTCATATCCAGGGAGAAAAGGACTTCACTTGACCTATTTCAAGTCAAACATCTCCATAGCGACTGTCTTGGGTTTAAGTTGAAACAGCTGTACCAGACAGCCAGCAACCAATTACAATGTAAATAGGATCCTTGTGCGTATTGATATTCCCTTGAGAAATGGACTTCAGAGAGCAAAGACATCTTTTCCCACCTCTCCCTAGGGACATAACCATACATGTAGTAACAGCTTAAAGAAAAGAAAAGGGGAAGACAGCAAAGGTGCCTTTATTCTTGCCAAGTGGTAAATTATGCTTCTCATACACACGCAGCCTAGAATGAAGTCGGCACAGGAAAAAGAGCACTGTGTAATTATGCACGTTCAAGTGCAAAGATGTCAAGTTCACAACTTTACAACTGTTCTTTTAAAAACTGAATGCATTTAGACAAGAGAATTAAAAAGATGGACATTTCTTCAAACGCAGTATAAACATGACAGTTACCCCATAAAAAGAGCCTGGGAGAATTTTTCAACTGGCACCAGGAAACATTGAGAAATCACAGATCTGTTCAAATTCATGAAGTATAAATAAAACTGGGTGAGAATCAAATGCAACTAAAGGAATAAAATGGACTAGAAAGCACACAATGAGTAAAAATCTCTTTCTTCAACACTTAACACAAATGTAGAAAATTGAGAACTAGGCTTAAATAAAGACTAAAAACAAATTCATCATGAAAATAGATAGGTACTCAACTCTGACAGCTTATTTCAAATTAAATCCTAAAGCAGGTATCTCGACTACTTAATAGAACACATTAGAGTGAAAAATCCATGCTTTTTCAAACAGAGTACAAATATTTAAGAAATTTAAGGCAGATTTGAAATGTCTCAATACTTTTTGCTTCAGTTCGCAGTGAAATTCCTCATGCTGGAATACACTGCATTCCATGACACCAATCAGTATACTCTAAACATTCATTACGTTTCCTTAAGAGAGTAGCAGAAATCCTATAGACTCACTCATTATAGACAATGTGTAAAAAATAGCCTAAGGGAGCGGGCAGACAGCACAAGAAAGAAAAAATACAATCCTGCAGCCTGTGGAACAACCACCACATTCACAGAAAGATAGACAACATGAAAAAGCAGAGGGATATGTACCAGATGAAGGAACAATATAAAACCCCAGAAAAACAACTAAATGAAGTGGAGATAGGCAACCTTCCAGAAAAATAATTCAGAATAATAATAGTAAAGATGATCCAGGACCTTGGAAAAACAATAGAGGCAAAGATCGAGAAGACGCAAAGAATGTTTTACAAAGAAATACAAGAATTAAAGAACAAACAAACAGAGATGAACGATAAAATAACTGAAATGAAAACTACACTAGAAGGGTTCAATAGCAGAACAACTGAGGCAGAAGAACAGATAAGTGACCTGGAAGACAGAATGGTGGAAATCACTGCTGTGGAATAGAATAAAGAATGAAAAGAAATGAAGACAGCCTAAGAGACCTCTGGGACAACATTAAACGCAACAACGTTCGCATTATAGGGGTCCCAAAAGGAGAAGAGAGAGAGAAAGGACACAAGAAAATATTTGAAGAGATTATAGTCGAAAACTTCCCTAACATGGGAAAGGAAATAGCCACCCAAGACCAGGAAGTGCAGAGAGTCCCATACAGGATAAACCAAGGAGAAACACACCGAGACACATAGTAATCAAACTGGCAAAAACTAAAGACAAAGAAAAATTATTGAAAGCAGCAAAGGAAAAACAACAAAAAACATAAAAGGGCACTCCCATAAGGTTAACAGCTGATTTCTCACCAAAAATTCTACAAGCCAGAAGGGCGAGGCATGATATACTTAAAGTGATGATATGGAAGAAACTACAACGAAGATTACTCTACCCAGCAAGGATCTCATTCAGATTCGATGGAGAAATCAAAAGCTTTACAGACAAGCAAAAGCTAAGAGAATTCAGCACCACCAAACCAGCTCTACAACAAATGCTAAAGGAACTTCTCTAAGTGGGAAACACAAGAGAAGAAAACGACCTACAAAAACAAACCCAAAACAATTAAGAAAATGGTAATAGGAACACACAAATCGATAATTACCTTAAACGTAAATGGATTAAATGCTCCAACCAAAAGTCACAGGATTGCTGAATGGATACAAAAACAAGACCCATATATATGCTGTCTACAAGAGACCCACTTCAGACCTAGGGACACATTCAAACTGCAAGTGAGGGGATGGAAAAAGATATTCCATGCAAATGGAAATCAAAGGAAAGCTGGAGTTGCAATACTCATATCAGATAAAATAGACTTTAAAATAAAGAATGTTACAAGAGACAAGGAAGAACACTACATAATGATCAGGGGGTCAATCCAAGAAGAAGATATAACACTTATAAATATATATGCACCCAACATAAGAGAAGCTGAATACATAAGGCAAATGCTAACATCTGTAAAAGAGGAAATCGGCAGTAACACAATAATAGTGGGGGATTTTAACACCTCACTTACACGAATGGATAGATCATACAAAATGAAAATAAATAAGGAAACAGAAGCTTAAAATGACACAATAGACCACATAGATTTAATTGATATTAAAAGCTTTTAACAAAATTCAACACCCATTTATGATAAAAAACTCTCCAGAAAGTGGGCATAGAGGAAACCTACCTCAACATAATAAAGGCCATATACGACAAACCCACGGCAAACATCATTCTCAATGGTGAAAAACTGAAAGCATTTCCTATGAGATCAGCAACAAGACAAGGATGCCCACTCTCGCCACTATTATTCAACATAGTTTTGGGAGTCCTAGCCATGGCAATCAGAGAAGTAAAAGAAATAAAAGGAATACAAATTGGAAAAGAAGAGGTAAAACTGTCACTGTTGACAGATGACATGATACTATATATAGAGAATCCTAAAGTTGCCACCAGAAAACTACTATGGCTAATCAATGAATTCAGTAAAGTTGAAGGATACAAAATTATTGCATAGAAATCTCCTGTATTACTATATACTAATGAAAAATCTGAAAGAGAAATTAAGGAAACCCTCCCATTTACCATTGCAACAAAAAGAATAAAATACCTAGGAATAAAGCTACCTAGGAACACAAAAGACCTGTATGCAGAAAACTATAAGACACTGATGAAAGAAATTAAAGATGATACCAACAGATGCAGAGATACATCATGTTCTTGGATTGGAAAAATCAATATTGTGAAAATGACTATAGTACCAAAGCAATCTACAGATTCAATGTATCCCTAACAAACTACCAATGGCATTTTTTATGGAACTAAAACAAAAAATATTAAAATTTGTATGGAGACACAAAGGACCCCAAATAGCCAAAGCAGTCCTGAGGGAAAAAAACAGAGGTGGAGGAATCAGACTCCCTGTGTTCAGACTATACTACAAAGCTACAGTAATCAAGACAATATGGTACTGGCACAAAAGCAGAAACATAGATCAATGGAACAAGATAGAAAGCCCAAAGATATACCCACGCACCTATGGTCAACTAATCTATGACAAAGGAGGCAAGGATATACAATGGAGAAAAGACAGTCTCTTCAATAAGTGGTGCTGGGAAAACTGGACAGCTACATGTAAAAGAATGAAATTAGACATTCCCTAACACCATACTCAAACTCAAAATGGATTAGAGACCTAAATGTAAGACTGGAAACTATAAAATTCTTAGAGGAAAACATAGGCAGAACACTCTTTGACATAAATCACAGCAAGATCTGTTTTGATCCACCTCCTAGAGTAATGAAAATAAAAACAAAAGTAAACAAATGGGACCTAATGAAACTTCACAGCTTTTGCACAGCAACGGAAACCATAAACAAGATGAAAAGACAACCGTCAGAATGGGAGAAAATATCTGCAAACGATTCAACAGACAAAGGATTAATCTCCAAAATATATAAACAGCTCATGCAGTTCAATATTAAAAAAACAAACAACCCAATCAAAAAATGGGCAGAAGACCTAAACAGACATTTCTCCAAAGAAGACATACAGATGGCCAAGAAGCACATGAAAAGCTGCTCAACATCACTAACTGTTAGAGAAATGCAAATCAAACTTACAGTGAGGTATCACCTCACACCAGCTAGAATGGGCCTCAACAGAAAATCTACAAACAGCTGGGGAAAGCGGCGGGGGTGGTGGTGGTGGTGGTGGTGGTGTGATGAATTGGGTGATTGGGATTGACATGTATACACTGATGTGTATAAAATTGAAGACTAATAAGAACCTGCTGTATAAATAAATTAAATTAAATTAAAAAATTAAAAAAAAGAAAAACGGCCTAAGAGATCTTTAGCATCAAAGAACCCTTTAAAAGTGATCTAGTTGACTCATTCTCAGTTGAGAACTCCATAAACATGGGGAAAGTAGATTTGCAGCTTTTTACTACAATTCTTTTTATTGAAGCCTATTTGATTTATAATATTGTATTCGTTTCAGGTGTACAACATATACTCCACTTAAAGTTATTACAATAGCTCTATTTCCCTGTGCTGTACAACATATCCTCGTTCCCTACCTATTTTGTACATAGTAGTTTGTATCTCTTATTCCCCTACCCCTATCTTGCCCTTCCTCCCTTTCCTCTCCCCACTGGTAACCACCTCGTTCCCTACCTATTTTGTACATAGTAGTTTGTATCTCTTATTCCCCTACCCCTATCTTGCCCTTCCTCCCTTTCCTCTCCCCACTGGTAACCACTATATTGTTCTCTGTATCTGTGAATCTGTTTCTGTTTCATTATATGTATTTGTTTGTTTTACTTTCTGGATTCTATATATGTGATAAAATACAGTATTTGTCTCTCTCTGACTTATTTCACTTAGCATAATGCTCTCTAGGTCCAGGATCTGGGGCTTTTTAAAAAATTCATAAAAACAAGACAAAACAATGTTTTATTTTTTTTAAGTAATTTTTTACTTCTTTAGGCAAGGTGACCAAGTAAACTGATATAACCTATCTTGAAATCAATTTGACAATACTCAGCAAAAGGCTACATCACATGCATACCCATAGGGGAGACTGGCTGAGTCCCTTACTGTGCATCCGTATGAAGGAATACAACGTAATAACTAAAAATGATATGCAGAAAAAAACGTAACTACTTGGATAAATGTTCACAATTTAAAGTGAAAAAAGCCAGTTGCAAGTATGGCTGTACAAATCTGCTTAAAAATATGTCTAGAAAGAGACACACACAGACACACCCCCGCCCCACCAAGAAAAGATTACTGGTATATATACTGAAATGTCTGCAATGATTATTTCTGGGTGGTGAGATGATGGGTGATATTTAATGTTCTTTTTTGTGTCATTTTTCTTTTCTAAATTATCTACAGTGAATACATTTTTTATTCAGATTTTCTAAGTTTGTTCTTCTAACAGAGCTGAGAGTTAATTTACATTGAAAAAACAAAAGTAAGCAATATTAAATAATTATTTATTAATTTAATTAAAATAACATATTCACCATTCTCTATAAACTTTGTTTTTATATTCAGCTTCCAGTTTCATCAATATGCATACACATTTTTACATATTTTTTCCAAACTTATATGTATTGATTGTTTTCATTTACTTTATAAAATATTTTCTTATGCTTTATCTGAACTTCACAACAAACATTTTTAGAGGATGGACAATATTTTCTCATGTTGATGTACTGTAATTTACCAACCAATCTCCTAACATTGAACCACTGAGGTTATATTCAACTTTGTTGCTTTTTTTACTATTATAGATAACACTACAGTGAACATCTTCAAACATGTTCATTTAGTTTTTGCTTTTCCTAAATTTCTAGAACTGGCATCACTGTACCTAAGAGTGTGTTTCTGTGGCTCTTGCTAAAAATCATCGTGTTTTTTTAAAAAAAATCAACAATGGATTTTTAAAAATCTACCAACATAAATAGATGGTGTGGCTAGTTTCCCTCTGGAAAGAGGGATGAGTATATGTAAAAATCATGGCACCCCAGAGTGAGGTTTTTATTACAACTCTTCACAAGAAGGCTCCATTTAGGTTCCTTAAATTGCTACTGGCTTAACTACAGACATTTTTTCAATGTATAAAACAGGGAAATTACAGAAAGTCTGAATACCATTTGCTTGTTTCTGTACTTTTTTTTCATGGCTTACGAGTTCTGAGGCTTCTGAGAAAAAAGGTCAAACAAAAGACAGAATATAGAAAAGGCATATAAGATGCTTTCCCAGCCTGGCTGCATAGTTAACACACGCAGGATTATAGTGCCGCAGGATTTTAAAGACGGGAAGGATCAAGGAGGTCGTATATTTAAATTCCCTCATTTTAAGGATGGAAAAATAAGCCCTGAAATGTGGCAGGTAGTGACAGAGCCAGGAAAAGAACGTGCAGCCGCAGATACTCAATTTATAACTCTGTTCTACTATCCAAGCATTTCCCAGTGGCTGTTTCCCAAGTCTTCCACATGACTTTAGAACGTACAGGGGGGAGAAAAAGTAACATAATCAAAGCATTCAAACTAGCCAGGAAAGCACTGGGTTAATCAATTTATACTAGTTTTTAATTGCAGAACTTCTCAAAATCTTTGAACTGCTAACGTAACGGTTATGGTTAAGTTCTAAGTAAGGGGAGGTTTGTTTTTTTTTTAACATCCTTATTGCAGTATAATTGCTTAACAATGGTGTGTGAGTTCCTGCTTCATAACAAAGTGAATCAGCTATACATATACATACATCCCCATATCTCCTCCCTCTTGAGTCTCCCTCCCAACCTCCCTATCCCACCCCTCTAGGTGGTCACAAAGCACTGAGCTCATCTCCCTGTGCTATGCAGCGGCTTCCCACTAGCTATCTATTTTACATTTGGCAGTGTATATATGTCCATACCACTCTCTCACTTCGTCCCAGCTTACCCTTCGCCCTCCCCATGTCCTCAAGTCCATTCTCTACATCTGCATCTTTATTCCTGTCCTGCCCCTAGGTTCTTCAGAACCTTTTATTTTTAGATTCCATATATATGTGTTAGCATATGGTATTTGCTTTTCTCTTTCTGACTTACTTCACTCTGCATGACAGACTCAACGTCCATGCACTTCATTACAAATAACTCAGTTTCATTTCTTTTTATGGCTGAATAATATTCCATTGTATATGTGTGCCATATCTTCTTTATCCATTCATCTGATGATGGACACTTAGGTTGCTTCTATGTCCTGGCTATTGTAAATAAAGCTGCAATGAACATTGTGGTACATGACTCTTTTGGAATTATGGTTTTCTCAGGGTATATGTCCAATAGAGGGACGGCTCGGTCGTATGGTACTTCTATTTTTAGTTTTTTAAACAACCTCCAAACTGTTCTCCATAGTGGCTGTATCAATTTACATTCCCACCAACAGTGCAAGAGGGTTCTCTTTTCTCCACAGCCTCTCCAGCATTTATAGTTTGCAGATTTTTTGATGATGGCCATTCTGACTGGAGTGAGGTGATACCTCATTGTAGTTTTGATTTGCATTTCTCTAATGATTACCGATGTTCAGCATTCTTTCATGTGTTTGTTGGCAATCTTCTTTGGAGAAATGTCTATTTAGGTCTTCTGCCCATTTTTGGATTGGGTTGTTTGTTTTATTGCTATTAAGCTGCATGAGCTGCTTGTAAATTTTGGAGATTAATCCTTCGTCATTTAATCCTTCATTTGCAAATTTTTTCTCCCATTCTGATGGTTGTCTTTTCTTCTTATGTTTTCCTTTGCTGTGAGAAAGCTTTTAAGTTTCATTAGGTCAAAGGATCTTGCTGTGATTTATGTCAGTGTTCTGCCTATGTTTTCCTGTAAGAGTTTTATAGTATCTGGCCGTACATTTAGGTCTTTAATCCATTTGGAGTTTATTTTTGTGTATGGTGTTAAGGAGTGTTCTAATTTCATTCTTTTACATGTACCTGTCCAGTTTTCCCAGCACCACTTATTGAAGAGACTGTCTTTTCTCCATTGTATATTCTTGCCTCCTTCATCAAAAATAAGATGACCATATGTGTGTAGGTTTATCTCTGGGCTTTCTAGCCTGTTCCATTGATCTATACTTCTGTTTTTGTGCCAGTACCATACTGTCTTGATTACTGTAGCATTGTAGTATACTGTAGCTTTGTAGTATACTCTGAAGTACACTCTGAAGTCTGGGAGCCTGATTCCTCTAGCTCCATTTTTCTTTCTCAAGATTGCTTTGGCTATTCGGGGTCTCCCTAAGAATTTGTCCATTTCTTTCAGGTTCTCCATTTTATTGGCATACAGTTCCTTGTAGTGATCTCTCATGATCCTTTGTATTTCTGCAGTGTCAGTTGTTACTTCTCCTTTTTCATTTCTGATTCTATTGATTTGAGTCCTCTTCCTTTTTTTTCTTGATGAGTCTGGCTAATGGTTTCTCAATTTTGTTGATCTCCTCAAAGAACCAGCTTTTGGTTTTATTGGTATTTGCTATCGTTTACTTCATTTCTTTTTATTTCTAATCTGATCTTTATGATTTCTTTCCTTCTGCTAACTTTGGGGTTTTTTGTTCTTCTTTCTGTAATTGCTTTAGCTGTAAGGTTAGGTTGTTTACTTGAGATGTTTCTTGAGGTAGGATTGTATTGCTATAATCTTCCCTCTTAGAACTGCTTTTGCTGCGTCCCATAGGTTTGGGGTCATCGTGTTTTCATTGTCATTTGTTTCTAGGTATTTTTTTATTTCCTCTTTGATTTCTTCAGTGATCTGTTGGTTATTAAGTAGTGTATTGTTTAGCCTCCATGTGTTTGTATTTGTACAGATTTTTTTCCTGAAATTGATATCTAGTCTCACAACGTTGTCGTCGGAAAAGATACTTGATATGATTTCAATTTTCTTAAATTTACCATGGCTAGATTTGTGACTCAAGATATGATTTATCCTGGAGAATGTTCCATAAGCACTTGAGAAGAAAGTGTATTCTGTTGTTTTTGGATGGAATGTCCTATAAATATCAATTAAGTCCATCTTGTTTAATGTGTCATTTAAAGCTTGTGTTTCCTTATATATTTTCATTTCAGATGATCTGTCCACTGGTGAAAGTGAGGTGTTCACTTTCACTACGATTGTGTTACTGTTGATTAACCCTTTTATAGCTGTTAGCATTTCCCTTATGTAGAGGTGCTCCAATGTTGGATTCATAAATATTTACAATTGTTATATCTTCTTCTTGGATTGATCCCTTGATCATCATGTAGTGTCCTTCTTTGTCTCTTGTAATAGTCTTTATTTTAAAGTCTCTTTTGTCTGATATGAGAATTACTACTCCAGCTTTCTTTTGATTTCCATTTGCATGGAATACCTTTTTCTATCCCCTCACTTTCAGTCTGTACGTGTCCCTAGGTCTGAAGTGGGTCTCCTGTAGACAGCATGTATACAGGTCTTGTTTTTGTATCCATTCAGGCAGTCTATGTCTTTTGGTTGGAGCATTTAATCCATTTACATTTAAGATAGTTATCAACATATATGTTCTTATTACCATTTTCTTAATTGTTTTGGATTTCTTGTTCTAGGTCTTTTCCTTCTCTTGTGTTTCCTGCCTAGAGAAGTTCCTGTAGCATTTGTTGTAAAGCTGGTTTGGTGGTGCTAAATTCTCTTAGCTTCTGCTTGTCTGTAAAGGTTTTAATTTCTCTGTCGAATCTGAATGAGATCCTTGCTGGGTAGAGTCATCTTGGTTGTACGTTCTTCCCTTTCATCACTTTGAATATGTCCTGCAACTCCCTTCTGGCTTGCAGAGTTTGTGCTGAAAGATCAGCTGTTAACCTTATGGGGATTCCCTTGTATGTTATTTGTTGTTTTTCCCTGCTGCTCTTAATATTTTTTCTTTGTATTTAATTTTTTAATTATTTATTTATTTATTTTTGGCTGCATTGGGTCTTCGTTGCTGTGCGCGGGCTTTCTCTAGTTCTGGCGAGTGGGAGCTACTGTTTGTTGCGGTGCACAGGCTTCTCATTGTGGTGACTTCTCTTGTTGCGGAGCACGGGCTCTAGGTGTGCGGGCTTAAGTAATTGTGGTACATGGGCTCAGTAGTTATGGCTTGCAGGCTCTAGAGCACAGGCTCAGTAGCTGTGGCACACAGGCTTAGTTGCTCCGTGGCATGTGGGATATTCCCAGACCAGGGCTCGAACCCATTTTCCCTGCATTGGCAGGGGGGTTCTTAACCATTGTGCCACCAGGGAAGCCCCTGTATTTAATTTTTATAGTTTGATTAATATGTGTCTTGGCTTGTTTCTCCTTGAAAATATCCTGTATGGGACTCTCTGCCCTTCCTGGACTTGACTGACTATTTCCTTTCCCATATTGGAGAAGTTTTCAACTATAATCTCTTCAAATATTTTCTCAATCCCTTTATTTTTCTCTTCTTCTTCTGGGACCCCTAGAATATAATTCGACTGTTGGTGTGTTTAATGTTGTCCCAGAGGTCTCTATGACTGTCCTCAATTCTTTTCATTCATTTTTCTATATTCTGCTCTGCAGTAGTTATTTCCACTATTTTATCTTCCAGGTCACTTATCCGTTCTTCTACCTGTTATTCTGCTATTGATTCCTTCTAGGGAATTTTTAATTTCATTTATTGTGTTGTTCACCACTGTTTGTTTGCTCTTTAGTTCTAGGTTCTTGCTAAAAGTTTCTTGTATTTTCTCCATTCTACCAAGATTATGGATCATCTTGACTATCATTATTCTGAATTCTTTTTCAGGTAGACTGCCTATTTCCACTTCATTTGTTTGGTCTGGTGGGTTTTTATCTTCCTCCTTCATCTGCTGTGTGTTCCTCTGTCTTCTCATTTTGCTTAACTTACTGTGTTTGAGGTCTCCTTTTTGCAGGCTGCAGGTTCGTAATTCCTGTTGTTTTGGGTGTCTGCCCCCCAGTGGCTAAGGTTGGTTCAGTGGGTTGTGTAGGCTTCCTGGTGGAGGGGACTAGTGCCTGTGTTCTGGTGGATGAGGCTGGATCTTGTCTTTCTGCTGGGCAGGACCACGTCGGGTGGTGTGTTTTGGGGTGTCTGTGACCTTATTATGAACTTAGGCAGCCTCTCTCCTAGTGGGTGGTGTTGTGTTCCTGTCTTGCTAGTTGTTTGGCACAGGGTGTCCAGCACTGTAGCTTGCTGGTTGTTGAGTGGAGCTGGGTCTTAGCGTTGAGACAGAGATCTCTGGGAGAGCCTTCACCACTTGATATTATGTGGAGCCGGGAGGTCTCTGGTGGACCAATGTCCTGATCTCGGCTCTCCTACCTCAGAGGCACAGGCCTGACACCCGGCCAGAGCAGCAAGACCCTGTCAGCCATACAGCTCAGAAGAAAAGGGAGAAAAAAAAGAAAGAAAAAAATAAAATAAAATAAAATAAAGTTATTAAAATAAACAATAAAAAATCATAATTAAAAAATTTTTAATTAAAAAGTAATAAAAAAAAGGAGATAGCAACCAAACCAAAAAATAATATATATATATATATATAAAAGAAGGAAGAGAGCAATAAATAAATCTACCAATGATAATAAACTCTAAATACTAAACTAAGATAAACATAAAGCCAGGAAGAAATTAGATGCAGAAAGCAAACACTAAGTCCACAGTTGCTCCCAAAATCCACCACCTCAACTTTGGGATGATTCATTGTCTATTCCGGTATTCCACAGATGCAGGGTACATCCAGTTCATTGTGGAGGTTTAATCCGCTGCTCCTGAGGCTGCTGGGAGAGATTTCCCTTTCTCTTCTTTGTTCGCACAGCTCCCGGGGTTCAGCTTTGGATTTGGACCCACCCCTGCGTGTAGGTCACCTGAGGGTGTCTGTTCTTCACCCAGACAGGACGGGGTTAAAGGAGCAGCTGCTTCGGGGGCTCTGGCTCACTCAGGCCGGGGGGAGGGAGGGGTACAGAAAGCGGGGCAAGCCTGCGGCAGCAGAGGCCAGCGTGACATTGCACCAGCCCGAGGCACGCAGTGCGTTTTTCCAGGGAAGTCATCCCTGGATCACAGGATCCTGGCAGTGGCGGGCTGCACAGGCTTCCGGGAGGGGCGGTGTGGATAGTGACCTGTGTTTGCACACAGGCTTTCTGGCGGCTGCAGCAGCAGCCTTAGAGTCTCATGCCCGTCTCTGGTGTCTGCGCTGACAGCCACGGCTCACACCCATCTCTGGAGCTCAGTTAGGGGGCACTCTGAATCCCCTCTCCTCACACACCCTGAAAGAATGGTCTCTTGCCTCTTAGGCAAGTCCAGGCTTTTTCCTGGACTCCCTCCTGGCTAGCTGTGGCGCACTAGCCCCCTTCAGGCTGTGTTCACACAGCCAACCCCAGTCCTCTCCCTGGGATCCGACCTCCGAAGCCCGAGCCTCAGCTCCCAGCCCTCACCCGTCCTGGCGGGTGAGCACATAAGCCTCTCAGTCTGGTGAGTGCTGGTCGGCACCGATCCTCTTTGTGGGAATCTCTCTGCTTTGCCCTCCGCAACCCTGTGGCTGCGCTCTCCTCCGTGGCTCCGAAGCTTCCCACCTGCCCCCACCCCTATCTCTGCCAGTGAAGGGGCTTCCTAGTGTGTGAAAACCTTTCCTCCTTCACAGTTCCCTCCCCTAGATGCAGGTCCTGTCCCTGTTCTTTTGTCTCCATTTTTTCTTTTTTCTTTTGCCCTCCCTAGATACATGGGAAATTCTTGACCTTTGGGAAGTCTGAGGTCTTCTGCCAGCTGTCTGGCACTGCCAGGCCCATAGCATACACAGGATCAACATTTATTTAACAAATAAGTTCACCTGTTCCTGAAGTTTCCATGGTTTCCAAAGCCCTCAGCACCTTGCGTGACCATCTTCTGGATAAACACCAATTTTAAATATAGTCTTGCAGTGGGATATGCTTTTTCAGTGGGATATACTTTTAAAGAGAGAGAGAATCAGCCGTTGTCTTATGGGTTTTGCACAGGGGTCCATAAGGGGAAAGGTACTATACTAGTTCTCAGGTACTATTTCATGGCCCCCCTCAAACATTACTGAGAACTGAGGGGAGCCATTTCCCCTCCTGGGCCATGGCTGCCTCATCTACAAGAGAAAGGGTTTTTGCCTGATGATTTTGGAAGCTCCCTCCATTCTAAACCTTCATTTTTGCATAAATTTTTCTTAATGCTGGATATCCCCTGAGCAGGACTCCCTACTAGATAGTCTGTCTTTGTCTCACCAAGGAGATTTTATGGTGCAAACGCCAACAGCTGGGAGGTAGGGGGGATGTGAGAATCATTTTTATTTCTTAATCCAAGACAGACCTCAAAAGACCCATGACTTGAAAAGACACTTAAGAACACCTTAAACAGATATTTGGAATCTGAGCCCCTGGGACCCCAACACACCTCACTCACACTCATTCTGATCAGGTGCCTTGTTTTGGAGCAGGCTGGAATAAAATATTGTGCCCTGTTACCTTATTATATTGGGTTCTCAGTTTCCAGGGTTAACATGCTTTGCTTCCTGAGCCTACACCACACACTGACTCCTAAGACAGGTGGACAACTACTCCTTTCAGAAACAGACATAAAATACGGTTGTCTGACCATGTTCCCTTCTTATCCAATCAGCCAGCCCTGGATCGCTCTTGCCAAAACTCTTCAGTTACTGTGAACCGACCTTAATCCTGCTGATTGGATCAGTGTTCTCGTGCCAAGGAAAAGCTGCCTTTCCAACATAAGACAGGTCATACCAGGTCTGAGCCCCTCAGCCCTCAAAAACTAATGCTCCCCCAGGTGATAACCCAAATGGCATTCTTTCATGTTTCAACAAATATTTATTAAGTGCTTATTAAGTGACAGTTACTAGGCTGGGGATATTGTGAATAATACAGAAGCATCCCCACCCACCATCACAGGACCTATCAGGTAAAGCAAAGGGCATTCAACAAATACCTACACAAATAATTATAGGGGAGGTAAATGACATAAAAGGAAGGCACAAGAAGCCATAAGAAAAAATAAATGGAAGCATCTAAATCTGGAATGTGGGACAACGGAAGGGCATTTCAAATGGACTTCCCAGAGTAAGCTTAGCTGAGTCCTGACCATGTAAAGCTGAAGGCAGATGGTCAACACATCCGGACATAGTAGGCCCTCCACCAGACACTGTGCTCTAGTTCATCCCAAGATGAGTTCTTCCTCACCTGCAAGGCTTCCCTAAAATGGCTCTTCCTCACACAGGCCTTCTCTGATCAACCTAGCAAATTCAGCTTTCCTGGCATCTCCCCCAACTCCTCACCACTTCTCTTTATCACAGCACCTGCTGATGTACTTCCACTACAGAATAGGATGGACTTCATACACTCTCATTCTTTTCAAGAATTTTTAAACAGATGATATACGTGTTTTCATTTTTATTTCTCTATTAAAAAGTCATAAATCAGAAAAAAAAAAAAGACACCTCGGGCTTCCCTGATGGCGCAGTGGTTGAGAGTCCGCCTGCCGATGCAGGGGACGCGGGTTCGTGCCCTGGTCTGGGAAGATCCCACATGCCGCAGAGCGGCTGGGCCCATGAGCCATGGCCGCTGAGCCTGCACATCCGGAGCCTGTGCTCCGCAACGGGAGAGGCCACAACAATGAGAGGCCCACATACTGCAAAAAAACAAAACAAAACAATAAAAACACCTTATATCAGTTCCGAGTTGATGTTACTGTATCCCTTAGACTTTGCACAGCTAAAAGACAGGGAAGTTATGTTTCATCACTGTATTCTCAGGAATAGCACAGTACCTAGAAGACAGTAGGACATTTCTGATGGTTTGCTAAACAAACAGCCCATGTTTTATGCCAGAAAGCAAATCTTCAAACAGAGGGAGCTAGACTCATTTCTATCACTAGAAGAAGTCAAAAAACAGACCCCACTGATGGATGGCAGACAATCAAGGAGGCATGAATCCAAAAAAAAGATACGTTACTGTATATACCCAAAAGAATTGAAAGCAGGGACTCAGCCAGATACTTGTACACCAATGCTCATGGCAGCATTATTCACAATACACAAAAGCTGAAAACAACCCAAACATCCACTGACAGATGATTAAACAAAATGTGGTATACAGAAACACTGGAATATTATTCAGCCTTAAAAAGGAATGAAATTCTTTTTTTTATTGAAGTATAGTTGATTTACAAAGTTGTGTTAATTTCTACTGTACAGCAAAGTGATTCAGTTATACATATATATACATTCTTTTTTTATATTCATTTTCATTATGGTTTATCACAGAATACTGAATACGTTTCCCTGTGCTAATCAGCAGGACCTTGTTGTTTATCAAGAAATGAAATTCTGATACATGCTACAACACGAATGAACCTTGAAGACATTATGGTAAGTGAAATAAGCCAATCATAAAAGGACAAATATTGTATGATTCCATCTATGAGGCACTTAGAATAGAGTAATTAAAAGAGACACAAAGTAGAAAAAAGGTTACCAGGGGCTAGGGGAGGAGAGAATGAAAAATTATTGTTTAATGGTACAGAGTTTCTGTTTGGGATGGTGAACAAGCTCGGGAAATGCACAGTGGTGATTGAGGGTTGCACAACATTGGGAATGTACATGACGTCAATGAATTACCCGTTTAAAAATAATTAAAATGATAAATTTTATGTTATATATATATTTTACCTCCCTCCCCCACCAAAAACAGATTTATCACTTGTATATTCCTCCAGTCAAGGACTCTGAGACAATCCAAGAGGCTTTATTCCACAATAGGAAATCCTTTGAAAATATCATTGTAATTTGGTAGAACACTTTATGTGGCATTTCCAATTCATGAAAATGGGCAAGAGTGAAGCAAAGAAGATTTAAACAAATTTTCAATTAGGCCAGGCAAAGAGATAGTGCACTTGATGAAACCAGAATAACAACATTTATTAAAAGGCTCTTTATGTGCTAGATATTGTACTACTAGGTGATTCTGTGTATATTATTTCATTTGGTCTTTACAATACTCTACTAGGTAGGCATTATTATGCCTTTAATCAACTGCAAGAAATTGATTAAACAAGTAAAATGTGATAAACCATAATGGAAAAGAATATGAAAAGCAATATATATATGTATAACTGAATCACTTTGCTGGACAGCAGAAATTAACACAACATTGTAAATCAAATATAATTCAATTTAAAAAAGTAAAATGCTAGTTACGACAAAGAAAAAAATAACTACAGTGCTATGCTAGCATGAAAGGGATGAATGAACAGAGCTACAAAATCACTACTAGCAGGTAGGCAAGACAAAACTTCAGATCTGTACTTAACAAGGTTATCAGGTTGATTGCCTCAAAAAAAGTCAACTTTCTCCAGAGCATTATAACAGGACCCACAGTCCCAATACTGAAGGGAAAAGAAAATGAACAGGTGTCAACCCCAAGATGACCCAGATATTGGAATTATCAGACAAAGACCAAAGCAGCTATTATAACCATCAGCTATGAGGTAAAGATGAATGCTCTTGAAATGAATGAAAAGACAGGCATTCATTCTCAACAGAGAAGCAGGAGCTATTTTTAAAAAGGAAACTTTAGAATTGCAAAATACAATATATGAAAATCAAAATTCACCGGACAGGCTCAAGAGCAGAATGAAAATGACAGAGAAAATAGGAAACTTGAAGACATATCAAAAGAAAGTACACAAACTAAGAATAGAGAAAAAAATTTTTTAAACAGTGAACAAAGCCTAAGGCACCTCTCAGATAATCAAAGGTCTAACATTCATGCATTGGTAACCCAAAATGAGAGGCGACATTGGTGTTGAAAAAATATTTGGAATCATGGCTAAAGACTCCCCCAAATATGGTTAAAGACACAAATTTACAGACACAAGTATCTCAACAAACCCCAAACAGGATAATCTCTAAGAAAACAATGTCCAAAAGCATAATCAAACTACTGCAGACAAAACAATTTTTAAATCTTGAAAGAAGCCAGGAAAAAAAAATGACACAATACATATGAGAGAACAGTGATTCAAATGACTGTTATTAGAAACCACATGAACAGAAAAGAGCGAAATATTTTTGAAGTGATGAAAGCAAAGAACTGTCAACCCAGGACTGTGTATCCAGTGAAAATAGCATTCAAGAATGAAGGTGAAATAAAGACATTTGCAGATGAAGAGAAACTAAGAGAATTCATCACCATAAGACTTGCTCTAAAACAAACACTACAAGAAGTTTTTTAAGGTGAAGGGAAACATGGAACTTCAGGAATGAAGGAAGAGCAACAGAAATAGTTTGGGTAAATATAATAGATTACTTTCTCCTTTAAATTATAAAAAATATGTATGAGTGCTGCAAGCAAAAATTATATGCAGGCCACAACTACTGAGCCTGCGCTCTAGAGCCTGCAAGCCACAACTACTGAGCCTGCATGCCACAATTACTGAAGCCCGCACACCTAGAGCCTGTGCTTCGCAACAAGAGAAGCCACCAGAGTAAGAAGCTCACGCGCTGAAATGAAGAGCAGCCCCCGCTCAATGCAACTGGAGAAAGCCCACACGCAGCAACAAAGACACAATGCAGCCAAAAACAAATAAATAAAAACTTTTTAAAAAACATTAAAAATATTCTTTTAAAGCTGAACTACTTAAAAAAAAAAACAAAAAACAAAAAAAATGAGTGTTAAGAATAATCCAGAGATCGACCAGAGGACAGACAGCAGAAGCAAGAAGAACTACAATCCTGCAGCCTGTGGAACAAAAACCACATTCACACACACAAAAAAAAACCCACATTCACAGAAAGATAGACAACATGAAAAGGCAGAGGGCTATGTACCAGATGAAGGAACAAGATAAAACCGCAGAAAAACAACTAAATGAAGTGGAGATAGGCAACCTTCCAGAAAAAGAACTCAGAATAATGATGGTGAAGATGATCCAGGACCTCAGAAAAACAATGGAGGCAAAGATCGAGAAGATGCAAGAAATATTTAACAAAGACCTAAAAGAATTAAAGAACAAATAAACAGAGATGAACAATACAATAAATGAAATGAAAACTACACTAGAAGGAATCAATAGCAGAATAACTGAGGCACAAGAATGGACAAGTGACCCTGAAGACAGAATGGTGGAATTCAGTGCTGTGGAATGGAATAAAGAAAAAAGAATGAAAAGAAATGAAGACAGCCTAAGAGGCCTCTGGGACAACATTAAACGCAACAACATCCACATCATAGGAGTCCCAGAAGGAGAAGAGAGAGAAAGGACCCAAGAAAATATTTGAAGAGATTATAGTTGAAAACTTCCCTAACATTAAATTTGTATGGAGACACAAAAGACCCCAAATAGCCAAAGCAGTCTTTAGGGAAAAAAACGGAGCTGGAGGAATAAGACTCCCTGAGTTCAGACTATACTACATAGCTACAGTAATCAAGACAATATGGTACTGGCACAAAAACAGAAACACTGATCAATGGAACAAGATGGAAAGCCCAGAGATAAACCCACGCACATATGGTAAACTAATCTATGATAAAGGTGGCAAAGATATAAAATGGAGAAAAGAGGGCTTCCCTGGTGGCGCAGTGGTTGAGAGTCGGCCTGCCGATGCAGGGGACGCGTATGAAACTTCAAAGCTTTTGCACAGCAAAGGAAACCATAAACAAGATGAAAAGACAACCCTCAGAATGGGAGAAAATATTTGCAAACAAATCAATGGGCAAAGGATTAATCTCCAAAATATATAAACAGCTCATGCAGCTCGATATTAAAAAAACAAACAACCCAATCAAAAAATGGGCAGAGGACCTAAATAGACATTTCTCCACAGAAGACATACATATGGCCAAGAAGCACATGAAAAGCTGCTCAACATCACTAATTATTAGAGAAATGCACATCAAAACTACAATGAGGTATCACCTTATACTAGTTAGAATGGGCTTCATTAGAAAATCTACAAACAACAAATGCTGGAGAGCGTGTGGAGAAAAGGGTACCCTCTTGCACTGTTGGTGTGAATGTAAACTGATACAGCCACTATGGAGAACAGGGTGGAGGGTTCCTTAAAAAACTAAAAATAGAATTACCATATGATCCAGCAATCCCACTACTGGGCATATACCCACAGAAAACCATAATTCAAAAAGACACATGAACCCCAATGTTCATTGCAGCACTATGTACAATAGCCAGGTCATGGAAGCAACCTAAATGCCCCTCGACAGACGAATGGATAAAGAAGATGTGGTACATATATACAATGGAATATTACTCGGCCATAAAAAGGAATGAAATTGGGTAATGTGTAGAGACGTGAATGGATCTAGAGACTGTCATACAGAGTGAAGTAAGTCAGAAAGAGAAAAACAAAAATCGTATATTAACGCATATATGTGGAACCTTGAAAAATGGTATAGATGAACCAGTTTTCGGGGCAGAAATTGAGACACAGATGTAGAGAACAAACATATGGACACCACGCGGGGAAAGCTGCAGGGGGGTGAGGGTCGTGGTGTGATGAATTGGGCGATTGGGATTGACATGTATACACTGATGTGTATAAAACTGATGAGTAATAAGAACCTGCTGTATAAAAATAAAAATTAAAAAAAAGACAACATTCTTTTCTCCCTCCCCCCAAAAAAAGAATAATCCAGGGAATTCCCAGGTGGTCCAGTGGTTAGGACTCTGCACTTCCACTGCAGGGGGCACAGGTTCGATCCCTGGTCAGGGAAGTAAGATCCTACATGCCACTTGGTGTGGCCTAAAAAATAAATTAAAAAAAAAAAAAGAATAATCCAGATTTGTTTTAAAAACACCACTCCTCAGACCCAGAAAGCCCAATAAAACTCAAGCAGGAAAAATGAAAGAAATCAACACCTAGACATACCATAGTGACACTGTAGAATAACAAAGACAGGAGACAGTTTTAAAAGCAGGCAGAGCCCAATCACCTACAGGGGAAGAGCAAGAGATGTTCCTGATGGCTGACTTTTGAATGGCAACAACAAAAGCCAGAAGACAGTGAAATAAGCCCTACGGTGTACTGACAGGAAATAACTGCCAACCTAATATTTTTAATTGGTGAAAATATCTTTCAGTAATGAAGCAAAATAAAGATATTTTGCGACAATTAATAACAAAAACATTTACCAAAGGATGTCCTTTAGGCAGAAGACACATTGTTTTTTTACACATTGTTTTTTTTTCACTCAAAAAAGAAGAAAAAGAAGCAGCAGCCTTGGTAATTCTGAATCCTCACTGAAATTGGCTTTCAGTTGAAAATAACATCTCAAAATAGCCTCCCATCCTCCTTTATGGAGGACACTTATTCAGGAATTTGTTTCCTTAAACTGTTAACAACTTTGAAAGTACCAAATTACAAACCAATAGGTGATCATTGTTTCTCAGGCTCCCATCAAGAGGAACTGTTTTCTCCCACCCCACAGCCATTCCTCTGTCAAAGATTTATGAGATACATCAATGACACAAGTAAAAAAATGAAACATACTTTTTAGAAATTAAATATTTTAAATACCACCCTTTTCAACAATAATTTTTCTAGGGTAAAATACCCCCAAACCAACAAAATCAACAACACGACAACCTTAATCCTTTCTAGGATTTGATATCTATAGCTTTTAAGACCCTGTTTCAAATTCAGCATCCAAAGAATAATCACGAATAAGAAAATTCCAGCATGCACATGTACTCTATTTTTAACCATTAAATTCACAGTTTATCTTTACAAGCAAACCCTGAGAGCCAGATGCATGTTTTGCCTCAAAACTGTATACATTAAAAAACAGGGCTTCCCTGGTGACGCAGTGGTTGAGAGTCCGCCTGCCGATGCAGGGGACACGGGTTCGTGTCCCGGTCCGGGAAGATCCCACATGCCGCGGAGCGGCTGGGTCCGTGAGCCATGGCCGCTGAGTCTGCGTGTCCGGAGCCTGTGCTCCGCCACGGGAAAGGCCACAACAGTGAGAGGCCCGCGTACGAAAAAAACAAAAAACAAAAAAAACAAGACAGAACAACTAGATAACCACTGGAAAACACCACCAAAAACCCAAGAACAACATGCAGAGCCAATCTATGTGACAGGGTACTTAATCAAAGCCAGAATACAAGTAGGTGAGGAAAAACTGCCAATAGCCATACAACCTGCATGATGCCTATGGCTGGGCAGGAGAAAGCAGAAGAAACAGCAAGTCATCAGAGATGTGACGAGAAAAATCCCAAAGTAGCCAATGGGTATCACCGGAAAGCAGAGAATTACAGTGTGAGAAAGCACTGAAAACAGGAAGGAATTCTGCCCACTCTGCTGGTGAGTGTATGTAAGGGGCCCGCAGTGAGAGTATAAAGGCCTTCGAACAGTCTTGCCCTGTGAATTCTTTACACTGACCTGCCAGGGTTCCCTTCCATAAAAGAGACCCTCACCAAGGAGAAACCTCAGAGAATGAAATCAAACTCCAGAAAACAAGGGACAAGAGAGAAAAGGAGAAGGAGTGGAGGGGGAGAGATGCCGGCAATCTGAGGAAGCAGGAGGACTTTTTTTTTTTTTTGGATGCAGGGCATGTGGGATCTTAGTTCCCCAACCAGGGATCGAACTTGTGCCCCCTGCAGTGGAAGCATGGAGTCTTAACCACTGGACGACCAGGGAAGTCCCAGGAGGCCATATTTTTTAAGCCTACGTGAGTACAACTGAAGAAAGAGTTCTGTGAAGTTACAGAAGCTACCCTGGAGCACGCCTCCTTCTAAAGGTTAAGTCATGCTCAAAATAAGCCTGCAGCAGCCCATTTCAAAATGAGGTCAGGGGGCTTCCCTGGTGGCGCAGTGGTTGAGGGTCCGCCTGCCGATGCAGGGGACGCGGGTTCGTGCCCCGGTTAAAAAAAAAAAAAATGAGGTCAGCGGAATTAAGAAACTGATTCCTGAGAATAAATCAGAATCAGCAAACTCAGATGAGGTAGAGAACTCAAGAAACAACTAAAACAAAAGAAAAAGTCAGTTCAGAAATGAATACAAGAATACTTAAGAGACAAAGAAGATGAAAAGGAAGAATTTAATTTTAAAAAAAGAGATAGAAATATTCAAAAGTGATAAACACTGAAAATGAATCCTACAGACAGATATCTTAAGAATTCCTAAAGAAGAAAAAAAAAGTAAGGGCACAGAAAAAAATAGCAAAAAGTTTAAGAAAAATTTCCTGAAATTAGAAAAAAAATTTTTGAAGCTACATATTAGAAGAACACACCCCATACCTGAGAATACTGACCCACAAAGAAACACCAAGATATATTCTAGTAAAATCACTAGATACTAAAGAAAAAGAAAAAAAAAAATCCTTGGGTATCTAGGCAGAAACAACAAGTAGCTTTCAAGGGAAAGAAAATTTGACTATCATCAGACTTTCAACATTTATGCCTATTCCAAGAGAAAACAAAATAACATATATAAGATACTCAAGAAAAACAAAAGTGAACCAGATTTCATATCCAGCAGAACTGACTTTAAAGTCTAACGGGCAACAACAAACTGTCAACAATATGCAAAAACTAGGCAATACTGTCCCCAAGACCATTTCCTTAAGAATCTAGAAGAGAAAAAGCTTCATTAATCCAAATGACTAGAGAGACATTGAACATAGAAAGCATTAAACATATAGTTACTTGTGGAAGTGAGTACTCTATGTAATGGACACATGCTCTGATAATACAGAAATAGTACAACAATTTTAAAACTGGGAGAGAAACAGGAAATGCAAATGTAAAAGCAATTTTTTTTTTTGACCTGGTCTCAGTAATTCCATTGGTGATGGTAGCATTAGTCTTGTTATTTTGAGACTGCCATGTATAAGAGCTGGGATAAAATAAATGAGTAATTATAGGTTATTCTGATTCTATCATCCCCTGTGTCCTTGAGAACCTGATAAAATAAATGAGTAATTATAGGTTATTCTGATTCTATCATCCCCTGTGTCCTTGATGTGGAAGGATTCTTGATGTGGAAGGAAGGAGATACATGTAATACAAAAACAGGATAAGTTATGAACCCTAACCTAGAAACATCGGTATGAACTCATAGAGCATTTTATCATAGCTCTGCCCACTGAAGAGGCCTAGAAACAATGACCAACCTTAGGCAATGAGCACACCTAGAACCTAGACAGGGTCCTGGAATACTATTTTCTACTAAAAGGTGCTAGTGTTTCTTAAATAAATGGCTGATTCCAGGCCAGGGGGTCATTATAGAAAGCAAGGAAGCACTGAAAGACGACTAGGGTTACTCCAAAAGGACTCAGGACAGTTGCTTAAGGCTCGGGGTGGGAATGAGGAGGGACTGCAAATGGGCACATGGTTCCTTTTGGGCTGGTGGATATGTTTTGCACTGGGATGGTGGTGACGGCTGCACGACTCTATAAATGCACCAGAAAAAGCTGAATAAATTGTGCACTTAAATGGTGAATTCTGTGGGATAATAAATATCTCAATAAAGCTGTTTTAAAAAGAGAAGGAAAAAAGAACTCACAAGAACTTAAAGAGGCGCTCAATACCCCAAAATAGGAAACTTTGACATTCAAAAGGTATCATGATTCCAAGTGAATAAAACCCATAAAATATTTTTAAATCCATAGGTTCATGAAGATAATTTTTTAATCTGGTGATTATACAAATCTACATTTGTGATAAAACTGCATACAACTAAATACACACATACAAATGAATACATATAGAACTGCTAAAACCAGACAAAGGTAAGTGGGTTGTGTCGATTGTCAGTTTCCCGTTTGTAAAGCTGTACTATAGTTATACAAGATGTTATCATTGAAGGGAACTGGGGGGAAGGTGCACAGGATCTCTGTATTATTTCTTACAACTGCATGTAATTTACAATATTCTTTAAATGTTTAATTTTTTTTAAAAGAAACCTAATTGGTCACTTAAAAAAAAAAAGAAAATAGCAGACGAGGCAACCATCTCTTTATAAAAGTATCTCAATTAATAAATGAAAAAAAACCTATTAGATTATCAGAATCTTCCCACTCCCAGTGAATTAATGGGTCTAGGCACTGAGCACTAACAGCAGGTAACATCACAAAAAGAGGGAGAAGAAGACATTAGGTGCCTCGTAGTGAAAGAACACGTCACTATCTGAGGTCTTGCCATAGGGTCCAAACATGAGTCTGATCAGGCCTGGCGATCCAGCTACCAACTTGCAGGACAGAGAGGACAGGTGAGCTGTACTGGGACAGCGCAGGCAGCAAAATTCAGACTGTGGGAAAGCCTACCGCTAAAACAACCTGGATTCTTCCACAGATAAATTGTTAGGGAAAAAAAGGGGGGCAAGGGCCAGGGGCTGGGGAGGAGCAGAGTAATGGAAGGGAAATCCATTGATTAAAAGAGTCTTAAAAGACACAAATTTCCTTTAAATAGGCAAGAATAAACATTGGTAGTCTTGAGATGCACACCTGGCAATATTACTCTAAAGAAATGCAGGGAAGCATCTACTTTAAAAAGCAAGACAGTGGCTACTCCAGGGACAGAGGGGGTGATGCTAAGAATGTGGCTCGTGGGTGGGATCACTGGGGCAGGGAGCAGAATCCTAATTCTTGACTTAAGGGAAGGTTACAATCATGTTTGTTTAAAAATAACACAGTAAAGCTACACATTTGCTTTGCGTGATGTTCTGTATTTGACTTTTCTTTTACAATAAAAAGCCTTTTTCTAATAAGGAAAAGTTATATCACTAGTGTTACCTATCGTAAGAGAACATTTATGACATTTAAAATAATGACATTTATTTTAAATAATTATATGAAACATTTAAAATAATTACACAATAGTAAACATCTAAAACAACTATGTGAAAGTAAACAATCTTATAAAACAATCACATTTAAAATGTACATACAGATGAACCTATTTGCAAAACAGAAATAGAGACACGGATGTAGGGAACAAAGATATGGACACCAAGTGGGGAAAGGGAGGGTGGGATGAATTGGGAGATTGGGATTGACATATATACACTACTATGTATAAAACAGATAACTAATGATAACCTACTGTATAGCACAGGGAGCTCTACTCAATGCTGTGTGGAGATCTAAATAGGAAGGAAATCCAAAAAAGAGGGGATATATGTATACGTGTAGCTGATTCACTTTGCTGTACAGCAGAAACTAACACAACATTGTAAGGCAACCATACTCCAATAAAAATTTTAAAAGTAAATAAATAAAATGTACACAAACATAAACCGTATTATTAAATTCCAGCCAGCCACTGAAGCCTGAGGAAGGTTCTGAGGCCTATTTTCTGTGTTAAAAAGGAGATTAACAAGTGCCGCTGAGTGTTAGTGACAGGCCAGCGCTCAAATGAGACTTTCTTCTCAACTTAATCAGGCCTTGAAAGAGCCCTGAGACAATGTGATTCAGGATTCTCTTACGTTTGGCCATGTACCAGCTTAAGTCACCTGCTTCACTTCAAGTCACCTCATGGACCATCTCCTATCCTACACTTCCAGAAACACTGGGTTAAAAACAGGTCTGGTGCATTAGGGTAGGCCAAGACCTAAAAACAAAAACTTAGCTCTCTCAGATCACCAACAGATTCATTTCACTTGTTCCAACCCTTTCTAAACATGCTTAAAAGGTCTGCTTTTCCATTATGAGCATTTAAGCGAGAGACCAACACTACGACCCGGTAAGAGCTGCTTATCTTCATCCTAGTTACCAGCACACACACTTCACTATGGACTTAAGAGGGCACCGTCAGAGCCCAGTAATCCTCTGCCTCTGCCTTTATGCCTAATGTGCTCAGAGGTTCTCAAGTGACAGGAGGCCTGGTATCCGAAAGCACAAATTACAAAAATAAGTGCAAGGGCCCTCCCCCAGCTGAACTCCCCATCATAAAACAAGGCACCACATCCTGAGCTACTGGCTCATCAACACTAAGCCAATCTGACCTCAAAGCCCTTTAAAAAAGGGGGGGGCGGTAATCAGGTTATATAATAGACTTATAATATAAACTTGTAGCAAGCAAAGAAAGCTCTGAAATTCAGATGGAATTCAGTCATGTTTTAAAAACATTTTTCTAAAATACATATATAAAAGTGGCCTGACTCCTATAAATGACTTGAGAGCAAATCTGCTTCTACCTCATCTTCCCCCCCGCAAGTTTTGCTACGAGTTTGAAGAGAAAGCAAACCCGAGCCAGGAATGTTTAATTTTTCTGGCACTGCTGCTCACCAGAGAATAGTGACCCCAACACATAAAGATGAGATTCAGGCAGGAGTTGAAAGGGAACTTGTATAACAAAGGAAGATTAGTGCTGAATTCCTGTCTTCGATGTCTATATCTTAATCAGTCTCCCTTGGGTCAGCTGACCCCATTTCCTTTCCTCTCTTCCCACCTCCTGCTTCTTCTGTGTCCTCAGTCATCCTTGTTTTGCGAACCCTCAGCTTCCCAGCTTACCCACACTCCTTTCCTTGCATATTTTGCTTTCTCATGAGACATGTGAGTGGACAAATTCTCAAATATACACAAGCCTACTAAAATGTCTGGAACAGAAATCCCAAGTTCCACTCACCACACAGGGGCTTATGGAGACCTAGTCCAGTCTCCATGATTTCCCTGGACCCCTTTATGAGAGAAGGTACACCCTGGATGGTAAGGACCAGGTCCTGGGTTCAATTTCCTGTGTACATCCACAGCAAAGGGCCCCTTTCATAACTACTACTCTGATCAAGTGAATTCAGGAATGTTTAAATAGGAAGCTCTTTCTCCATACCAGAACCTGATGAGACCAAGGCTTTAAGAATAGAAGTAAAAAACATGCACATTTAACCCTCCATTCTAGAAATGGCTAAGAGCAAAAGAAACCCAGAAGTGTATAAAGCCCAGCTGAGCTCCACTTATACTCAGGTGCACAAGACAGAAGCTCACGTCAGACCTAACACTTCAGATACTGTCCCAGGTTTGTGCCATTTTCCTCAAGATACGGTGCCCTGGTGCCATAGGCCTGTTCTACGGGCAAATCTATAGCAGGAAAATGATGAGGCGTTTACTTTTGGGGGGGTGGGGGGGCTGGTAGTTTGGATTTTTCACCCAAGCCCTTTCCAATGAGCAATAGAGAAATATGAGAGCCTGTTTAAACATTACTTACTGCCTGTTGGATATCAGACTTCACCTGCTCACTCAACATGCCTTCAAAGACAAAGGAGTCACCAAACTTCTCAGCCTAAAGGAAAGGAAGGAAATAAAAATCCAGAAAAGGTTGTAGTAACATATTTCACATGTGCCATTTTCTCTGTACGCTACTAAAGGGGTTCTTCTTGTCCAAATGAACTTAGATTTGTCTTATAACCTCCCAAAGGATTCAGAAATGACCTAAAAGCATGTGGCTTCCTGTTAAAACAGGTTACTGTCACTTAGAGAGACCATTTTTATTTAAGGCTCATTTAGCTGATAAGAATGCAGACTGGAAGAGATTAGCTATTGAGACTGTGATTGTTTCTGTTGATGGAAACACATCTCCCCAAGTATTACAAATGACTTTGGAAAATAACAGGATTCTTTACATGTCAGATTACATAATCAACCTTTGTCCTTTGTTCTGCTCCTAGAACCTAGCGAAAAGAAGTAAATGGCACTGTTTGTTGATATTCTGACACACTCCACTGAGGTGTCCACTGTGCTTATACGTCTCAAGTGGCCAATTCAAGCACCAGATGGAAATCTGTATTTTAATCATTTTTATTTACCATTACTGTCTCAAGTCCATATCTACCTGGTTTTCTTTGTTGCATATGACCCCAGTTCTGGAAACACCCAATGTAGTCTCTTGGTCTCCATGATTCTACTCTTCTAGTTTTCTTCCTCCATTTCACACTCCTTCTCATCTCCTGAAATAGATGGGTTCTTCTTCTTGCCCCTTAGACACTGTTGCTCCCCAGCACTCTGCCCTGGCTCTCTGCTCTTCTTACAGCAGTGGCCCTCAGCCTTTGTGCAGTTGAGATCACCTGGCCAGCTTGTTATAGCTACACAGCACTGCTCCCCAAGCCCAGAGGTTCTGATTCTGTAGGTCTGGGGTGAGGCCAAGGAACCTGACCGTGTGAACAGATAAGCTGGTGATTCTAATACAGGTGGTCTAAGAGATCACACGATGAGATACACCGACCTGCTGCTGGACAAACTCTTGAAATCCCATGATTTTAACCACCACCGGCATTTCAAATGATGCTCGTATCTCCACCTCCAGTCCTCTCCTCTCCTCACCACGTGATATTAACGGCCTACTAGATCCCTGTATTTCCAGCCTTATGAGCACCTCAAACTCCTTTTGCTGATTAGAGCTCATCATCTTTTCTCCACCCCAGCTCTTATTTCTGTATTCCCTTGTGACATCACCATGCCTGAGAACCCAGACCATTCCTTCACTCAACAACATGTACCAAACACCTATCAGATGCCTGGCTTCGGGCTAAATGACAGAGATACAAGGTCAGTATTACAGAGGCATGGTCTCTGTCCTTAGAGCACTCACATATGGGGCCACAAACAAAAGTCAAGTCAAACAAAGAAAGGAAGAATATAATTACAACTTTACTTGACCCTGTAAGGCAGAGAGTATAGAGAGAAGCCTCCTTTTGATAGGGTGGGCAGAGGAAGCCTCCCTGAGAGGGATATTTAAGCTGAGATGACTCGAGAATGAGAAGGAGCCAGCCACGCAAAAGGGGGACAGGCAACGGGGTCAGGAAATTCCAAGCAGGGGGAAAGTATGGGCTGCGCCCCCAAGATGGGAAAGAGTGTCAAGTCTGCAAGGAATAGAAACAAGAACAACAGGGCTAGAACATGGTGAGCAAGGGAAATGTGATATAAAATGAAGCTGGAGAAATGGAAGAAAAGAAACATCAATGCCATAATAATATGAAGTATTTTATCCAAAGCAGGGCTTTTAACCCTTTTTGTGCCCTGGACCCCTTTGGCAGTATGGTGAAGCTTAAGGATCTTCTTCTCAGAATGAAATGTTTGAGTGTATAAAATAAAATCAATACAATTACAAAGAAAACTAGTTATATCGAAATATTAGTAAAACAAATTTGTGCTATAGTAACATATACATATATGTGTATATATAGCTATACATTAAATATGTATAAATGATACATTAAATAAGATCTAGTGGTAGGTCTCATAATTATCATTTCTAAAGTGAGGATGAATACAAACAATATTTTATGATCTCTGCAACAACAATAATGGGATACAAAATGTCTGTGATTTCTATTGGTGATAAAGTCATAGGCACTGCTGCCACTACTGTGGTATGTTGTCTATTCCTAACTGAAGGAAATGCTGAACTTCAGTTAGAGGGTAATAGAAATCCAGATGCAGTATTTCCCCATCCATGCTCCTAGATGCCCTAAACTCTGCTTATTCTATCTACTCTTGATGGGAACCCTAGTCTAAGGGAAGCTTCTTGCCTTAGAAGCCCACTTCTAACTTCACCAGACTACTGAGGAACCTGACCTGAGAGTATCCTCATGAAACAAAAGGAACAGCAACTTCTTACTACAAATAGGTACAAAAAGACAACTACTTTGTATATTTTAAGAAATTCCAAAGAAATGCAAAACCAAATTTGGATGCTGTTTTGCTTTCAGCATTCGCTCTGAAATTTTTTTTTAAAGAAAGGAAGATGTTCTGGCCTAGAAAAAAACAAAAACAAGGACAGGGACTCCACAAACTGAAGGCAAGGGTAGGGTAGAGTCCTTTGGTAAGAAAAAAATGGGAAACCTACATAACAAGGATATTTTAGACACTCACAGAAACTTTCATAAACTAGAAAGCCTCTCTCTTCCTATTCCCGTTTAGGACAAACATCCACTTGCAGAACCTTGCTCTGTGATTCAGTGACCACAGGATAAAGCCTGGAACTGCCAAAGGAAAGCTTATGAGTCGTCAGGCACTGGAATAAAACCACAAAAATGAAAAGCTGCACTTCTGCATCTATTACTTATGAATTATGCAATGCTTCTGAAACATCCAAACTATAATTTTTTGAGAGGGAGAAGTGGCCTTACCTTACATGCTATCATCTCAAAAAGCCTGAGAGGACAGTGACGCTCTTTGGAAGATTGAAGCACTGACACACTAGAGCATAACGGTTAAGAAGACAGCTCCTGGGGTCACACTGGCCAGGCCTGAATCCCAGCTCCGCCAGTAACCAGCTGTGGGACTCGGGGCAAATCACTTTGCTAATCCCCAGTTTGCCACCTGAAAAATAAGCTGCCTCACTGGGTTGCTGTGAGAACAAAAATTACATGAAATATACAGAAAATGCCTGTCACAGCACTGGGCACATAGGAAAAAGCGGTCAACTGATAAAGTTCTTCCTCCCCATTCCAACCCCATTACCTCTGTCAAATAGCCAGTTGAGTTCACAAACTTCTCAAATTCAGCATTACTGACTTCATAGGCATCCATGTAAAAGGCATCAATAGCAACTCTCCTCGCAGGTGCTTCCCCATCCTGCTTTATCTGAGGATCATCTGTGCCCATTGTAAATACTCCGGCAGGGATGGGGACCATCTGCAGCAAAAGGGGAAACACGGGAAGTCAGGCCGTCACCGCCAGAGTGAACCTGGGTCAAGTGTAGAGCGCCAGCACACAGTAAGCACCCAACAGCAAGCCAACCTCCGCCACAAAAGCCACTGTGAAGTAAGTGAAATCATGGCGTACTCCAATGAATGATTAGTCACAAAAAGAAGTGAAAATTCTTTAGGGTAGTGATTTCTTTAGGAAAAACACTACATAATACACATCTGCACACGCCATGGAAACAGGTCTGGAGCAACAGTCACCAAGCTGCTAACGGCTGCAGTGCAGAGGCAGGGAGAATATTCCACTTCTTTATACATTTGTGCATTTTTGTCCTTTATTATGTCCATATTTCTTTTAAATTATTTTTAAAAGCAAATATAAAAATGCCAAATACAATTTTTTTTTTTAACTTTTTTTTTTTTTTTTTGGCCACACGGCATGTGGGATCTTAGTTCCCCCCGACCAGGGTAACCCGCACCCCCTGCAGTGGAAGCGCAGTCTTAACCACTGGACCACCAGGGAAGTCCCCATATATATTTAAAAACCCACTGAGTGAATCTAGGTTCCCAATGATAATGGAAAAGACTTAAATCATTGAAATGGAAAATCTAAAAGGTTTACTAAAGGACCATGTCTTGTCCTTATTTAATACCTCATTAAAACTCTAATTGTTCCTATCTACTGTTTCACATAACCTCTAAACACCAAGAGGGCAGCAACTGAGGCTGCTTTGTTCACATGTTTTCCTAGCACTAAACATAAGATCTGAGGATCACACTGAAAATTTTCAGTTAAGAAACACAGGTCCATCCTCAGCATCACTTGGGAAATCCAACATTACAGCGGTCATCCAGTTTTACTGGGTACCCTAAATATATATCCCTCTGTCCTCTCCCCTTTTCTTTTCCTCGATTAATGCTGTAGCCTCACAGTTGTCTCCTTGCCTCCAGTCTCATCCCTTCACATTTCTCCCGGCTCCTCTCTAAGCCATCAACCTTCCTTTCAATCATTCATACAAGTATTTAAGCCCCTACTGAACTTTTCAAAATATCTGTCTTCTGTATCCCACACAACTTACTGAGGCTCTGCTTGGAACAGAAAAAGACCGGAAACAACCTAAATATTTTTCAATATTGGAATGATTAACTAAATTGTGGGCCACCCAGAAAATGGAAAATTAGGCAGCCATAAGAAAAGGAAAAGAAGGAAAACAACAGGAATAAAAAGACACTTTTAATATATTGATATGGAGAGATCTCACCACGATGAAGAGGAAAGTGAACAAAGCAAGGTGCACTCTAGAAAGCATGGTGTGTTATCATTTGCGTGAAAAGGAGGTGGGCAGGAGAACATAGATTCACATATTTTTTTGTATTTGCTTACATTTGCAGAACACGGCTCTGGGAAGGTATTCAAGAAACTCATGCACTGGTTGTCTGAGGGAAGGTTATTACATAAGTGGAAAATTTTTCACTATACACCCTTCTACAGAATTTTTTTTGTAATTTTAAAACCATGTACTCTATTCAAAATAACAAACAATAAAGTGTCAATCTGATCATACCACTTTCCTACTTAAACTCTTCAGGGATCCCCAGCACCTCTGAGGGTTAAATATCTCAGCATCAGAGCCTAATCTCTCCCCACCTCTCTCACCCCGTACTCCACCTGCACTTCATCTCTTGTGAATAACATCAATGCTCGACGATCACCTCCTACAGAAGGCCTTTCCTGCCTGCATTTCCCTCTGCTGGCTGGGCATATCCCCCTCATTTGGGATCCTCTGATAAACACCTCTCTAAACAACTGACACACTCTGTACATACTTTAATGGCTTGTTTTTACCTGCCCTAGATCCCAGGCTCCTTGGGGACCAGAAATAAAGTTTTCACTTCTATGTCCCCAGCTCCTAGTACGGTGCATAATTCACGGAAGGAAGGAAAGAAGGAAGGAAGGAAGGAAGGAAGGGAGTGGGGGGGATAGATGGATGAAGAAACTTCGTTGACTGAAAGAGTGACATCACAGATACAATGAAAAATGTATCATTTGAATTATTCCTAATTATAAAAATTCTCTTTCTTTTATAACACCATCCCAGACATGAATAGCATGCCTGCATCACAGTGAAACCTGTTTAAGAGACTCTGCTCAAAGACTGAACTAGGTTCACACATTATTCTCATTATTCTCCAAGCATCTGGGACACAAGATTCCTCAGTCGAGATGAGAAGTCAGAATTTCAAGCAGCTCTGCAAAGAAGCAGAAAAATAATAGAAGCCTGCAGACAAAAGCTTAAAATGATTATTAAAATGATCTAATAAAAGGTTTCATGTTTCCTAAAGGACTTTAAGGAAAAAAAAAAAAAGCTTTCCAGCAGCATACAAGTAGGTCCTTTTCTGAGAACGGCTGTTCATCCCAAGGTGCAAACACAAGGCCTATAGGAAACTGTGCCCATTGTTCCCAATGAAATTTTACAATTATCTGTTTTTCAACCCACTCTCCCACAAGGTGAGCACCAACAATGCTAATACAATCACAACTTCCACTGTGGACTCCTGGCCTAATTTTTTTTTTCTTTCATTAACCATCAGAGATAGCCAGCAATGAATAAGCCAAGTTTCCATTCTGGAGGCTATAGATAAAAATAGCCTGCATGGCTCTGACTGTATCATAATTCCCAGTTTTCACTGATGAAGTCTCTGTCCTACAAATGTAGAATGTCGTTCTAGTGAAATCCAGAGCATCAGGTCTCACACCCCTAAACCAAACACAAAGAACCATTTTGATCAGGTCTTCATGAAGGTCCAGATTCAAACAATCCGTTCCTCCTTGGAGGTAAGTTAAAACCCCTTCTGGCACATCAGTTTCTGCCACTGCCAAGCAAGCCAGAAGGACAGGTGAAGTCAAAGCAACTCTCTTATCACTAGGACCATATTTGAGCTGCACACTCTGGCCAGGTGCAGTGGACATCTGTGATCCCCCACCTGGCACCCATTCCCTCCTGTTCTTTAAGAGCAAGTGACATCTCTTTGAAAACCACTTCTTCAACTAAGTACATGTCTCAGGTGGAGATGGATGACACTGCTGCATGCCCCCCACTCCCCACACACAGACACACACACCGCCCCTGCCCCATGACTCAGGCCTAGCCAATTACCATATTCTTTTGACCACAGAGATGTAATCAGGGATAGGCCCACGACCCAATCTCAGAACTTTTGCTGGAGCTATGCGGGAAAGAAAACTCTCTCTTCCAGCTCTTTGATCATTAGAAGGAATACTACCTAAAAATGAAGCCAACATAGAAGAAAGAGGAGCTGCCAAGAGAGAGCCAAAAAGAGACATCTGGAGATGCTGCCTGAGGCCCTGCATCCAGCTGTGTCTGGGACCATATCTGCATGTGAACTTCCCAGCCATGAGAGCCCATAAATGTCCCTACCCACACTTCTTTATCAGCCTACTAAGCTAGTTTTAAGAATCTTTTCTTTCACTTGCTTCTGTGGGACTTTTGTTTTACACACAAAAATGAAATAAGTTTATAGGCAACTCTTTTGTGTAGCACTTCTTTTTCCTTCTTCCCTCTCCTCAAACCTAAGTAAAAAGGTAAAGGCTCCGCAGAAAGCTGGGTGAATAACAAGAGAAGCAAGCTCCCTGGATCTGCCCGCAAACTGCTGTCTTATCTATCTATGCAGGGCTTACCTACCTATATCATCCTGTCACTCTACTGACACTAATCATAGATGAAATGGCATTAAAGTTCCTTCAAGCCCTGGGATTTCATGGTTCTATTCAGCCTCAGTTGTCACATCTGTAAAGTGGGGGATAATATCTCACAGGATCCTGGGGAGGATAAGATACAGCAAAAAGACTGCTTTCCAAAGGTTTCTTTAAAAAGTAACTCATACCCTTAATTCCCCTGGCAGTTTCTCAATATTGTAACCAACAAAAAAAGGTAAAAGATCATTCCAGCAATTGTTACACGACGCCTAAATGTGTAAAGCGCTTGGAGGATACAGACATTAAAATAGGTCTAAAAAATTGCTTCCCGTGTAGAAAGAGATATCAGACAATTACACAAATAACACTACTTTACAGAAAATATACAAGTTTCCATCAGACATTGACAAAATGCTACGAGAATTTAGAGGATAGAAACACCACGTCTTCCTGGAGGAAAGGGGTCATAGAAGAGATGGTATTCAATCGTGTCTTGACACCTGGGTAAGCATTACCCGATCAAACCATCCTCAGACCGGAAATTGACTGACTTTACCCACATATACAGAGATACCACGTACAATTTTATCGTCTCATGATCTTCAGTGCCTTTTCAAACAACTCTTTTAAAAGATACATGGAGATTAAAACATTTTGATACCTTTTTATAACATAATAAGCTGTACAGAACATTGTTAGAATAGTTTTCTCAAGGAGCATTGTATATTTTTTAACCAGAGGGAACTTAAGTAAAATTTGAAAATATCTATATTGTTTCCCAGACAATTCTTACTGACATAACTTTCTAATGAAACCTGAATTCCTTGAGGGTAAAGCCCAGTGCTATTTACTTCTCTGTAAATAGCACTTGGCAAGTGTTCATTAAATTGATTAAAATATTTTTTAAAAAAGACTCACACCTAAAAAGTGTTACATTAAAAAGGGTGAAAATGTCACCCCCAGAAACCTTAAACTACTTACATATCCCAGAACACACCATGCACTTGTACAATGCTTCATTTGTACCCATGCTATTCTCCTTCTCGCAATGTCCTTCAATCTGCCCTTCCATCCCCAACTCCTGAAAATGTCTCCTCCAAGGCCTAGCCTAATGTGGTCTTTTCTTTGAGCACTTCCTGACTTGTCCAGGAAACAAGAATCCTTTCTTCCTCTCCAAGTACTTTGTACATACTCCTCCTATAGGACTGTCACTATAGAAAAATGATGCTTGCATATAACTGTGATTTTGTGTGTGTGTGTGTGTGTGTGTGTGTGTGTAAGAGAGAGAGACAGAGAGACAGAGAGAGAGACAGAGAGGTCTACCAACAAGTCAATGCCTTGAGGGTAGGGCATAGGTCTTTCTTTTCTATAAGCCCAGAACACAGGACAGAGTCTTATATAATACATGTACCAAATAAGTATTTATTGAATGAAACTAAATAAATGGAAAACAAAAATAGATTCAGTACAACCTCAATCCAAATCCCAGCAAGTTATTTGATCGATATCAACAATATGATACTCAAGTTTATATGGAGAGGCAAAAGACCCAGAAGAACCAACACAATATTGATGAGAAAAACAAAGTTGGAGGAAAGACACTATGCAACTTACTATAAAACTACAGTAGCCAAGACATGTATTAGTTAAAGAACACCCAAACATATTAATGGAACAGCAGAGAGGGACCAGAAATAGACCTCCATAAATATAATCAAATGATCTTTGACAAAGGAGCAAAGACAATACAATGGAGCTAAGGCAGTCTCTTCAACAAATGCTGGTACAACTGGACATCCACGTGCAAAAAAAAAGAATCTAGACAGAGACCACTCTTCAAAAGACAATGTTGAGAGATTGAGAAGACAAGCAACAGACTGGGAGAAAATAGCTGCTGATGACACATCTGATAAAGGACTGTCATCCAAAATAAACAATTCTTAAAACTCAACAATAAGAAAACAAACAATACAATTAAAAATGGGCCAAGGACCTTCCAAAGAAGATATACAGGTGGCAAAGATGCTCAGCATGTCAACCAAAAAATGCAAAATTAAAACAAGATACCATTACACACCTTAGAATGGCCAAAATCTGAAACACTGACAACACCAAATGCTGACATGGGTGTGGAGCAACAGGAATTCTCATGCATTGCTAGTAGGAATGCACAACGGTACAGACACTTTGGAAGACAGTTTGGTGGTTTCTTAGAAAACTAAGCATACTCTTGCTATATGATCCAACAATCACATTCCTTGGTATTTACCCAAAGGTGTTGAAAATTTTATGTCCACACAAAAAACGTGCACCCAGATTTTTATAGCAGCTTTATTCGTAATTGCCAAAACTCAGAAACAAGCAAGATGCCTTTCGGTATGGATAAACCGAATGGATTATGAATGGATAAACTGTGAATGGATAAACTGTGGTACATCCAGACAATACATTACTATTCAGCATGAAAAATAAATGAACTATCAAGCTATGAAAAGACACAGAGGAAACTTAAATAAATATTACTAAGTGAAGGAAGCCAATCTGAAGAGCCTACATACTGTATGATTCCAACTATAAGACATTCTGGAAAAGGCAAAACTTACGGAGACAGTAAAAAGATCAGTGGTTGCCACTTGGGAGGAGGGAGAGGGATGAAGAGGCAGAGCACAGAAGATTCTTAGGGCAATAAAAATATTCTGTATGATACTATAGTGATGGACATATGTCGCTGTACATTCGTCCAAACCTATAAAATGTTCAACACCAACAGTGAACCCTAATGTAAATTACAGTTGACTCCTGAACAACACGGATTTGAACTGCGAGGGTCAACTTATACGTAGATTTTTTCAATAGATACATACTTCAGTTCTACATGACCTGCACTTTGTTGAATCCTGGAATGCAGAACCACAGGTATGGAAGGCCAACTGTAAAGTTATACTAGGATTTTTGACCACACAGGGGGCCAGTGCCCCTAACCCACATGTTTTTCAAGGGTCAACTGTATAGACTTTGGGTGATTATGATATGTCGGTGTAGGTTTATCAATTGTGACAATGTACCACTGTGGTGGAGGATGTTGATAATTGGCAAGGCTATGCCTGTGGTGGGGCAGTAGGTATATGGGAAATCTCTTTACCTTCCTCTCAATTTTGTTGTGAACCTAAAACTGCTCAAAAATAATCCTTTTATTTAAAAAAAGAAAGAAAATTAAGAAAATAAAAGGTTATCACTACGACCAAGTATCTCACATAATATTGGACTTCCTGAATTCAGAATAAATGGCTAAGTGTCAGAATTAGACCAAAGTCATCTGCACATGAACTAAAACATCTGAAACCAAGGAAAACAGAGAGACAAAGAACAGCCTCCTTGAAGTCGTTTGTCTTTATAAGAAGTCTACTTCAGGTTCAAGCATTAAGTTTAAGAGTCCTTGAAGGCTTGTGAGCTGTGTTCTCAACAACTGCTAGTTTCCTAATAACTTGGGATGCTGCCAAACATTATAGAAACTGAGTGCAAGGGAAGATAAACATAAAATAAATGCACATATACAAAATATAAATTAATTAATTATATATTTTTTCCTTTATAAAATGAATGCAAGATATGGCCAAAGATGACCCATACAATACTCAGTCTGGACGTGAAACCACTCTAAAGGGATGAAAAATGTATACCTTATAATGATACGTACATCACATTCTGGAATCAATAGGACATTGGAGCATTTAAAATGAGGAATGTTCAGTACTGGCCAGAAGGTTCTCGGCAAAAGTTTGACACAGACCAATGTACATGCAAATAAGACAGCGCCCCTGTTAGTTACAAAGCAGATAAACAGAGGGCTTTCCCTGCAGAAGGAGGGAGAAACTGATTATCAATTACCATTCAAGTTATAAAGGAACTAAAATCAAGTATGGCCACCATACACTACAACTGTAACCAAGGCTCCCCACCACACAAAAGATAAACACTAATAATGCAGGGAATCCTCTGAGGAACAACAGGAAGCATTTTAAAGGCCAGTAATTATACAGGATGGAGAAACAATGAGAAGTCCAGCTACCAACCTCCTAACACTCTATACCCAAGTCACAAAATTATGGTCCTGACTCCCCTCCCTCTCACAACTTAGCTGGGGAGAGACACCAACAGACAAAAATCTTCAGTAATGGTTATGTCAGAGCAAACAGGTACAACTGCGGCAGCATATGGAAATACTGAAGGGGAAGGAAGGAAAGAGGTCAGGTAAGGCCTGCAGAAGGATGTTACCTCTCACCTAAGTCCTGAAAATTGGTCACAATTAACCCACAGGAAAAAAAAACTTGGACAGAAAAAGCTGGAAAGGGTGTACTAGTATTCAAGAAGAAGAACTTCTTTGGGAGTCAGCAGATCTAAGTTGTTTTCACAACCATACCAATATGCAAAATACCTGAAATGGTAAGAACTAAGGAATAGTTACTAATTTTTTTGTTTTTTGTTTTAACTAAGAACTGAATAATAGTTATTATTAATGTTATTATTTACATATCCTAGCACATAAAACATTCAGGCACTGTGCAAGGTATAGATAAACGATAGTAATAAAACAACTACTGTTTACTTAGTCTTTCCCATGTACTAAAGTGCTAGGAATAGCAGAAAAAATAAGACAAGTCCTTGTCGTCAAGAAGCAGAGTCTACTATCAGAGACTACAGATAAGTAAACAACAAGGTTAGAGACACTGACACCCAGTGTCCTGATTCCTTCACAATTAATGAGAGGAACGCAGGACTTAAACCCACACTTATCTGACTTAAAATTCTGAGAACCTCATCAAGAAGACAGGGTGCAAGAACGAGGAAGCAGGAGATAAGAGGTAAGAAAAGTTAAGACAACTGTCCTCAAACCAAACTCCCTAATGCTCAGCATTACGCAGAGCCCCAAGACCCACCCGTTTCGGAGGGCGGAAGAACTTCTCATCAAACTGGATCTGCAAGTGCGCGATTTGGCAATGTAATTATAATCTTTACTTGCCTTCCTCCAACCCCTGGCCTTACCCATCCCAACCCTGTCGAGAAACCCGGCGCCCCCCACCCGTCGTTAGGGAACCAAGAGAGCACCTTGGTGGGCGGGAACGGTCGCTCTCCGGCTACCGAGCCCGGGGCGTTCGCCTCCCGCGAGTATCGGTGCGCGGCCGCCGAGCTGCCATGGGCCCCGGGCCGCTGGGGAGTGCCACAACCGCACGAGCCCGCGAGGGTCGCCGCGCCCGCCTCGGCCCCGACCTCTTCGCCCCCCGCCGCCCGGCCCAGCAGCAAGAGCAGAGGCAAAGAGAGAACGAGACCGAGCCCAGCGCCTCGTCCTCCAGCCAGCCCTAGCGCGGGCGCAGCCATGTTTTCCCACTAGCCATGTGACCCTTTGGGTCACGTGGCCCCGCCCTCCTTAAAGGGGCCAAGCCCTAGGCTGACTTCAGTGTCCCTAAGAGTTGCCCTCTTTCCACCCCTCTCCAGGTACCTCTCCTTTAGAGCCTTCCTCCTTGGCTCTCCTGACGTGAAAACAAGAAAACCCAAAAAGTCTTGGCCTTCCGCAGCCTGTGCGCCCCATTATTATTTTTAGGTTGAAAAAATTATAATCGAGTTTATTGAGCATTTGTTATGTGCCAGGCAATACACTAGGTGAGCACTTTATTTTTTGAAATCTCATTTAATCCTCACGAGGACCCTGAATGTTGAGTACACAGAACAATTAAGTGATCTGCCCAAGGTCACAAGGCAAATAAATGTCAAAAGACGAGATTTAAACCCAGCCACACTGCGCCTCTAACACATACCTTCAAACCCTGAGTTTTAAACCATTATGCTGTAATGCAGGCAATTCAATAAGCTTCCCTTAACAGGAAAACGGAAGATGAACGTGTTGAAGGACACCTCACCAAGGGATACAGTTAGAGAAATCCCTACTGTGGCTCTCAAAGGGTCGTCCGCATGAGCATCACCCGGGAACTTGTTAGAAATTCAATACTCAGAATGTCTGGGGACAGGAGACATCAATCTGTGCGTTTAACAAGTTCTCCAGATGATTCTAAAGCATACTGATGCACACTAAAGTTTGAGAACCACTGTTTCGTAAGACCCAATCTCTTCAGGGGGAAAAAAAAGGCAAAACAAAAACCAGAAAGAGGGGGGACCTATAGATTAAATGTGACATCTCACACAATTGTAGTATATATGAATCATCTAAAAACTGATTCAAACCTACTGATCTCAAATTTTTTAGGATAATCAGAGAAATATGGCCACTAAATCAAGTTATGAGATTTGATAAAATTAAGAATTACTGTCAATTTTGTTTTTAGTTTTTTAAGAGTGATTATGGTATTTGTGGGTATGTTTTTTAAAAGAATCCCTTCCTTTGAGATATATGTATTGAAATAGATGATAAATAGATAGATAGATAGATAGATAAAAAGACATCCTGTTGCCAAGGAGTTGCTTCTCAAAATATGGTGAATGGGGGGGATGGCTAGAGATGAAACACAATCGGCCATGAGTTGGTCATTGTTAAAGCTGGTTTATGGATTTTTCAGTGGTTATTGTCCTATTCTTTCTAGTTTATATTTGAATTTTTTTAATATAAAGGAAAGTCCGTGGTGATCATTTTGCAATACATACAAATAGGGAATCATTCTGTTGTACACCTGAAACTAATCTAATATGTCAACTATATCTCAAATGAAAAAAAACAGGTGAAAAAATTTTAAGTCCTTCCATACTTGCTATTTTACAGTTTGCCAAGAGCTTTCACACATTTTCTCATTTAACATCACAATCCCTTGGCAAGAAATCTACTATTACTATACCCATTTTACAACTGATGAGGCTAAAAGATCAATGCTTTAACCAAGGTTTTACATATTAACTGTCCACAAATATAGATTCCAGGTCAGAGAGAATCTTTGTCAGTCTCTTTGCAAGTGTTCGATCTCAGCACAAGCCTGCTGCCCTACCGAGCCCTGAATTCCTTTGATGGATGGTCCTGCTACACTATTAGGCAAAAAGCTTCATGAAGGCAAGGATCCTGCCTATTTGTTCACCATTGTATCTGCAAAATTAGGCCAAGACCTGGCACTTAATATACACTTAGTGAATATTTATTGAGTTAATGGAAAAATGAATGGCAGTAATCATGACCTCTTTCCCTTAAAGAGAAGCAAATTGTTGAGAAAATAATACAGATTTTAGACTCAGAAAGAGCTGTGTTTAAAGCCGGCCCCTTACAAGAAGTATTCACCTTTCTAAGCCACCATTTCTTCATGTGTGAAACGGGGATAATAATAGCACCTTCTTACAGATTTTATGAAGATTAAGTGAGATAGAGTTGTAAAAGTCTTAGCATTTCACAATACCTCAAAAAAATGTTTGCTATTATTAGCCATCATTATCAAAGATGGAAACTTTGTTGATTCTCCGGGAAGTATCAACCTTCTCTCTCAATTCATTAAATAATTTCTTACTGGTCACTAATCAATGAGTAAGTGGGAAAAAATGATGAGAAATCCATAGGTGAGAAGGCCATGCTAGGAATCAGAGTTAAAAGTACAGCTCAGCAATCAACTCTACACCAATTAGGGCAATTTATCTAGACTTTCTCTCACGCTCTGACTCCCACTTAAGTTCCTTCTGCTGGTCTTCTTGCCCCTTCCATCTAATGAAGCTAGATGAAAGACCTCAGACGTGACAGTGTTCACTAAACAGCAAGACCAGTGTGACTGCAGTAGAATGAACAAGGGAGGGGGGAAAAACAAAGGAGGTCAGAAAGTAACAGGGGGCCAGATTATATAGGACCTAGTAAGCTTTTACTCTAACTGAAAGGCAGTGTCATTACACAGTTTTTGTTTGTTTGTTTGTTTTGTTTTGTTGCGGTACACGGGCCTCTCACTGTTGTGGCGTCTGCCCCGTTGCGGAGCACAGGCTCCGGACGCGCAGGCTCAGCGGCCATGGCTCACGGGCACAGCTGCTCCGTGGCATGTGGGATCTTCCCGGACCAAGCTCGAACCCGTATCCCCTGCATCGGCAGGCGGACTCTCAACCACTGCGCCACCAGGGAAGCCCTCACATGCACTTTTTAACTGTTTTTTTTTTTAGCTGCCTTTGTTTCTCTTTGTCTCTCTGTAGGGTGTCAATGCCACTTGGTAATAACCAGCCAGTCCCATTATTCTTGGATCCATTGTTCCTCTACATCTTTCAAATTCCCCAAATCAGCACACTGGTGTAGACGTTCCTTTCCACATGGACATTTTCCCAGGTCAGTACCAGTAAATATTTTAATAGTTGGGCTGCCACCTTGTGCCAGGGGCTGTCCATACCCCACATATCACTCAAGATGGGGGTCCTCTGAGGAGGAAGAACAGAGCTGGAGGAATAATGTTCACTGACTTCAGACTGTACTGCAAAGCTACAGGATTCAAAACAGTATGGTACTGGCACAAAAACAGACACATAGATCAATGGAAAAGGATGGAAAGGATAGAAAGCCCAGAAGTAAATCCACACACGTATGGTCAATTAATCTACAACAAAGGAGGCAGGAATATACAATGAGAAAAGACAGTCTCTTCAATAAGGAGTGCTGGGAAAACTGGACAGCTACATGTAAAAGAATGAAATTAGAACATTCTCTAATACCACATACAAAAATAAACTCAAAATGGATTAAGATCTAAATGTAAGACTGCAAACCATAAAACCCCTAGAAGAAAACATAGGCAGAACACTCTTTGACATAAATCACAGCAGTGTTTTGGGGGGGAATCTGTCTCCTAAAGCAAAGGAAGTAAAAGCAAAAATAAACAAATGGGACCTAATTAGGCTTGAAAGTATTTGCACAGCAAAGGAAACCATCAACAAAAGGAAAAGACAACTTACTGAATGGGAGAAAGTATCTTCTAATGATATGACCAATAAGGGGTTAATATCCAAAATATATAAACAGCTCAAGCAACTCAACAACAAAAAACACAAGCAACCCAATTAAAAAATGGGCAGAAGACCTGAACAGACACTTTTCCAAAGAAGACAAGCAGATAGCCAACAGGCACATGAAAAGATTCTCAACATCATTAATCATCAGAGAAATGCAAATTAAAACCACAAAAAGGGGCTTCCCTGGTGGCGCAGTGGTTGAGAGTCCGCCTGCCGATGCAGGGGACACAGGTTCATGCCCCGGTCCGGGAGGATCCCACATGCTGCGGAGCGGCTGGGCCCGTGAGCCATGGCTGCTGAGCCTGCGCGTCTGGAGCCTGTGCTCCGCAACGGGAGAGGCCACAACAGTGAGAGGCCCGCATACAGCAACAAACAAACAAACAAACAAAAAACCACAAAATGATATCACCACACACCTGTTAGAATGGCTATCATCAAAAAGAACACAAATAGTAATGTTGGTGAGGATATGGAGAAAATGGCACCCTCATACACAGCTGGTGGGAATGTGAATTGGTGCAACCATTGTGGAAAATAGTATGGAGGGTTCTCAAAAAACTAAAAATAGAATTATGATATGACCCAGCAATTCCACTCCTGGGTATACATCTGGAAAAACAATGAAAATACTAATTCAGAAACATACATGCACCCCAATGTTCATAGCAGCATTATTTACAGTAGCCGAGATACAGAAGCAACTTAAGTGTCCATCAATAGTGGATAAAGAAGATATATATATATATACACACACACACACACACACACATATATATATGCACACATACATGTAATGGAATACTACTCAGTGATAGAAAAGAATGAAATTTTGCCATGTGCAACAACATGGATGTACTTGGGGAATATTATACTAAGTGAAATAAGTCAGAGACAAACACTGTATGATATCACTTATATGTGGAATCTAAAAACAAAAACAAACTAGTGAATATAACTAAAAGGAAACAGACTCACAGATACAGAGAACAAAGTAGTGGTTACCAGTGGGGAGAGGGAAGGAGGAAGGGCAAACTACCATGTATAAAATAAAGAAGATACAAGGATATATTGTACAACACAGGGAAAACAGCCACTATTTTATAATAACTATAAATGGAGTACAACCTTTAAAAATTGTGAATCACTATGTTGTACACCTGTAACTTATATAATATTGTACATCAATTCTATCTCATTGAAAAAAGATGGGCATCCTCATTGCCAGCCAGGCAGTGGATGACCCAGTCCTCAAATCTCATCTTATCACCTGCTTTCTCAGACCGCTTCTAGTACCAACTCTGTCAGTGTGGTTCATGTCAAAAACAGATGCCTCCAAAACCAGAAATATAGATCAGTGGAAGAGGATAGAAAGCCCAGAGATAAACCCATGCACCTATGGTCACCCAATCTATGACAAAGGAGGCAAGGATAAACAATGGGGAAAAGACAGTCTCTTCAATAAGTGGTGCTGGGAAAACTGGACAGCTACATGTAGAAGAATGAAATTAGAAACCCTCCCAAAGCATACACAAAAAATAAACTCAAAATGGATTAAAGACCTAAATGTAAAGCCGGACACTATAAAACTCTTAAAGGAAAACATAGGGACACTCTTAAAGGAAAACACTCTGGGACATAAATCGCAGCAAGATCTTTTTTGACCCACCTCCTAGAGTAATGAAAATAAAAGCAAAAATAAACAAATGGGACCTAATGAAACTTCAAAGCTTTTGCACAGCAAAGGAAACCATAAACAAGACCAAAAGACAACCCTCAGAATGGGAGAAGATATTTGCAAATGAAGCAACTGACAAGGGATTAATCTCCAAAATATACAAACAGCTCATGCAGCTCAATATCAACAAAACAAACAATCCAACCAAATTATTACAGAGTTATTAGAGAAATGCAAGTCAAAAGTACAATGAGGTATCACCTCACACCAGTCAGAATGGCCATCATCAAAAAAATCCACAAACAGTAAATGCTGGAGAGGGTGTGGAGAAAAATATGGAACCCTCTTACTCTGCTGGTGGGAATGTAAATTAATACAGCCACTATGGAGAACAGTATGGAGGTTCCCTAAAAAACTAAAAATAGACCTACCATATGAACCAGCAATCCCACTCCTGGGCATATACCTGGAGAAAACCATAATTCAAAAGATACATGTGCCCCAATATTCACTGCAGCACTATTTACAATAGCCAGGATCTGGAAGCAACCTAAATGTCCCTCAATGGAAGAATGGATACAGAAGATGTGGTACATATATTCAATGGAATATTACTCAGCCATAAAAAGGAACAAAATTGTGCCATTTGCAGAGACGTGGATAGAGCCAGAGACTGTCATACAGAGTGAAGTAAGTCAGAAAGAGAAAAACAAATACTGCATAATATCACTTATATGTGGAATCTAGAAAAACAATACAGATGATCTTATTTGCAAAGCAGAAATAGAGACACAGCTGTAGAGAACAGATGTATGCAGACCAGGTGGGGAAAGGGGGGTGGGATGAATTGGGAGATTGATTTGACATATATACACTACTGTGTATAAAATAGATAACTAATGAGAACCTACTGTATAGCACAGGGAACACTATTCGGTGCTCTGTGGTGACCTAAATGGAAAGGAAATCCAAAAAAGAGGGGATATATGTATACGTATAGCCGATTCACTTTGCTGTACAGCAGAAACCAACACAACATTGTAAAACAACTATAGTCCAATAGAAATTAACTTAAAAAGAAACAGATGTCAAGATGTAATCAGAAATGCAAGAGATTTATTGTTGGTAACACCTGTGGAAACTAAAGGGACAAGGGAATACAAAGGAACGGGCATTGAAAGCCTCCAGACGGTAATACAGATTTGAAACCTGTGAAAGGAAGGAGGCAGGAAGGTGCATTGAGCAGGAAAAGCCTCTCTGTCTAGTGCATTTGAATTGGTGGACTGAGTAAAGCAGAAGGCCCTCTCCAGGGTGGGTGGGCATCAATGTTAGGATTGAGAAGAGAAGCTAGGACGGTGATTTTTTATGTTATTCCTTCCTTTTTCTTCCCAAAGGCCCATAAAGCATCTTTTACTTGCCCTGAACTTCTTTAGGTGCACTCTAACTTCTTCCCATCTTTCTCTCCAATCACCACTGTTCAGGAACATCGGGAATATGAATGGATGGTAAGTTTGGAGAAAGGAAAATGGTAGGCTGTACTGGAATTGTCACGGAGCTTGCCATGCCTGCCTCCAGCATTGCTAAGAGAAAAATTGTCCCTCCCAGCACGGGTACAAAGGAGTACAGCTAGCGGCTTGGTTTACAAGAGCCGGCATTTATAAACTGTCTGAATCAGCAGCATCAGTAGCATTGGGGAACTTGTTAAAAATGCAAATCCTTGGGCCCCACCCCAAGACCTCCTGAGTCTGAGGGTGGGCCCACCAAGCATTGCTTTAAGTGGTTCTGATGCACAAGCCGGTTTTGCCTGAACTTCCAGTTACAGTTGATTGGACCAGGGATGGCAATGTGACTCAAGCACAGCTAAACCATAGGCTTCTGTGGGGCCGCGGTGGGCTGTGGGGAAAGAGAGAGGAGCTGGGGACACCAGGTTTCCTCTCTGTGACAGTTGAACGGGAAGCAGTGATACCCTGAGTGTCAGCAGCCGTCAAAGCTGGACAAGGGCTGTGCCACAGTGGTGAGGCCACGAAGTGTCCTGAGAAGGCTGGTGTCCATGACCTCAACACTAGTACACAACATCATTCGGCTCTGAAGGTGGGAGAGAAGCAAGATGAAACTATTTGAACAAGAGGAAAAGAAAAAAGCAAACAAAATGAAAATTTCTCTCGGTATAAATTTTTCTCATTGACTGCAGCACAAACTAGCAAAACTAAAAAGGCTCAGTTAGGGAATTCCCTGGCGGTCCAGTGGTTAGGACTTGGTGCTTCCACTGCCGGGGCCCAGGTTCAGTCCCTGGTTGGGAAGCTAAGATCCCTGCAAGCTGCTCCACGTGGCCACACACACACACACACACACACACACACACACACACAATTAAAAAGCAGCAGTTAGCAGACTTTCCAAACCAGTGATTTCAGCACACAATGATGCTAAAGAATGCCTAATGAAAGAACCCCGTGGCAAAATGTTTCTGCCTCTTTGGACTTCTCATTTTTACTCTCTAAATATACAGAGGAATGTGTCCTATTTTTAAAAAATACTCTGGAATGCTCATTTTAGATATTACATAAGTTGATAATTATAATAATCATAAGAACTAATAATTCTCGAGCTATTCCTAGGTACCAAGCAATGTTCTAAGTATTTCACATGTTTTAAATTATTTAATGTCAGTTCCACAAGGGCAAGAATCTTCATCTGTTTTCTTCTCTGTTGTATCTTCGGTGCCTGGAATTGTGCTCAGCACCTAGTGGATACACAATAAATACTTGTTGGATGAATTAAAGTGGATCATCACATAACCACTGGATGGAGGTGCTGTTATATCCATCTGGCTGACCCTCTTGGCTGTAAAGATGGAAAATCAAATGAAATGATGGAGAAGAATGATTCCCAAATTTTTCAACAAGAAGTCAATCGGAAAATGGAAATAAATAAATATATAAATATATATATATATTATAAACATACATTTATATTTCAGATGCTCCTACAATAGAAGTTTTAGTTTTAATATCCACTTATTTGGAAAACGAAACGTCAAGATGCCGCTTTGAAGGCAGTACATTAGCAAAGGAAACTGTGTATTACATCACATCAGTTCCTGTATATATTTGAAAGGTTTAGAAATACATTAACTTTTTGGGCTTCAGGCAATGCTTAACATTTGAATGAACTCCCAATACTTGTAATCACTGGTTCCCCAGGGGTCTGTGGCCCAAAGACTGGAGATCATTGAGGAAGTAATGTCTCTCTGGGAAGATGTGCCTCATGTAATAGAGAGGTCCTGGCATCAGACTCAAAGATTAGCTTTGGGTCCCAGCATTTATTTAGGAAACTTTAGGTTTAGTACTTAAGCTTCTACGTGGCTGAGTCTCCTACCATGCCTACTTCATAATCATATTTTATTGAGACCAAATATATAGGTATAAGAAAGGAAATAAACACTAGCTGATTTTACTATGGTATCACTTTGATTCTGCAACACATTTCCATATCTCATTGTATTGTTTCTGAATTCTGGTTGTATCTTGTGAGCTAGGGATACATATGGTATGGTAGTGCTTCCTTTTCCCTCAAAAAGCTTTTTTTTCAAAGCAGGGTATATATTTCAGTAAATGGTCTTGGAATCAAGGAAACTTGGCTTTGTATGGTCCTCTAAATAACAAATAATATATGAATTCATTTTCTCTTCTTGTTCCTATCTCTTGGAATTTGCAATTATAGTCTCCGAAAAAGAATGCTGTGCTCTGTGCTACAAGAGAAGACTCTGGCAGGCAGAATAATGGCTCCAGAGACGTCCACGTCCTAATTTCAGAATCTATAAATACATTACCTTATGCGGCAAAAGGGATTTTGCAGATGTGATTAAGTTAAGGTCCTTGAGATGGGGAGATTGCCCTGCTCAATCTAATTACGTAGGTGAACAGAACACCTCTTGGCTGTGGTCAGAGGGAGATGTGACTATTGAAGAATGGTCAGAGAGATGCAACTTTATTGATGTTGTAGATGGAGAAAGGGTCCACAAGCCAAGGAATGTGGGCAGCCTCTGGAAGATTGAAGAGGCAAGGAAACAGATTCTCCTCTAGAGTCCCCAGAAAGGAAGGAATGTACCTTGGTTTTGGCTCAATGAGACCCATGTTGGTCTTCTGACCTATAGAACCATAAGATAATAAATCTGTGTTTGTTAAGTCATTAACTTTCTGATCATTTTTTATGGCAGCAATAGGAAACTAATAAATACATCTTTCAGTTCCAGCATTATCACTAGAGGCAGGCTGGGATTCACAGCAGAATGTCAGCAGATGTACAGAGCATCCTTTGCAGTGTCAGACAATGTGCTTTGGCTGGGGGCACAGCTGGACCATGGTGAGTCTAAGCACCAGAGGGGTACTCTGCACCTCAACCTCAGCACTCACTGTTCTCCCTGGTCTCTGGAAAAGTATGAGAGTGGTCTTGCATGGGGTCAGGGAGGAATTGGAGGGTGATGATAACCACTTAGGGTTCAGGCACAGACAGAGCTCATATGCTAGCTGTTCAGGGGAATTCAGAGAAAGGCCAACCACCCAACCCCTGGAGATCTGTGGGCCTTTGGAACCAGGGGAAGTCTTGGACCTCCCTGTGAGAGACAGGAAGCCACAGGTCCCAGCCAGTCCCTGGCCAGGCAAAGTTCCTGGAGTCATTTCCCAAAAGACTTCCCAGTTCCCTCCTTACAGGTGTGATGCCTTTGTGCCCATAAAGCATAGCATGCTGCAGCTGTTTCTCTAATTTCATCATCCATCAGAATCATTCAAAGAGCTGATTAAAACACAGATTGCTGGGCCCCACTCCCTGAATTTGTTTCAGCAGATCTGGGATGCAGTGTGAGAATTTGCATTTCTAACAATTTCCTAGGTACTGCTCTTGCATGCTGGTCTGACGACCACAGTTTGAGAAGCATGGATAGAATGAATAAGAGCTTAGGACTCAGAGAGCCCTTGCTGCTTACAAGTTGAATGATCTTGGGCAACTTACTTAAATTTTGGAATTCATCTATCAAATAGGGTTAATAAAATCCACCCTTTAGGACTGCGATGAAGATTAAATAGAATGACCTATGTAAAGCACTTAACACATAGTAAGATCTCAATAAATGGTCTCTAATATAATGTGTTTATCATCATCATCATTATTATTAATGACAACTTACTAAGTGTAACATACAAGACACCACAGGCACATCCATAGATAAGCCAATGAGAGACAATAAATGTCATCTCACAAACTGTCTTCCTACGATTGTCAAAACTTTCTCAAAGTCTCCCACCCACAGATTATCATTTAACTTTGTAACTCAAGAGGACTCAGAGGAAAGAGTCTGAATAAAATGCTTCACCCACAAAACAGAATGGAGAGGAAGCAGAAAGTTTTAAAATATTTTGAGAAAATCTGTCTAACAATAGAAAGAGGAAGCTCATTTGGGTGTGATTCAATGGCTATAGAAATGAATAAAAGTAAACTGGGCCAGGAGCAAATTAATTTAAAAATAATTGCAGAAAAGAAAAAGGAACTGTGCCATGCTTGCTCCTCTGGGAAATCTGACAAAAAAAAGTAAGGATTTTGGTTTTTTTACCCCCTCCCATTTCTAGGATAATTGGTATTACTGTCATGTGAAAAAAAATAAGTCAGCCACGGAATGACTCCACTGTTGCTCCTCTTTCAGGAATTTTTGCTCTGGGTCACAGCAACAGAAGAACAGGTTAGGTCACTGGGAACCCAGGACATTCTTGTGATTTCACCACGGAAAAGTGTCTCTTTCCTGTTGGAACTTGGCTCTATTGATGGATCAGCCAAAAGCTCAGTGGAATAAAACCTAACTAAAAGAAATGGATTTCATTTATTATAATGTATATAATAAAATTTACAGAAATAAAAATTGATATAATAAAAAGTAAATAGCATTAGGATTTTAATCTTGACTTCGGTTTAAAAACTAAAAATAAAGAGCTGGTTAAGAGACTACGTAGAAAAGTTTGCTACTTTAATTTAGTAGTTTCAATCCCAAAGATCTGAGAGTCAGTGGACTTACCTCCTGCCTAGGGTCAGGAAGCCTGGTTTCTCAACCCCACATAGCCTTTGTGTGTCTCTGTGAACTGGAAGAACCACTGAATCTTTAGATGTCTGTTCCTTCATCAGCAAAAGAAAGGACTGAGTAAATAACTCCTTTATAAAATTTCCACTTGGGAATTCCCTGGTGGTCCGGTGGTTAGGATTCCATGCTCTCACTGCTGAGGGCCTGGGTTCAATCCTTGGTTGGGGAACTAAGGTCCCGCAAGCCGTGTGGCATGGCTCCCCCGACCAAAAATATTTCCGCTTTCAAGTATCCTTTTATACAAACTACTTTTCAGCTAAAGGACTTCACTGTGTAAACAGCTTTGCATAACCAGCTATTTGATTAAATGCCTTTGCATGCAAGGAGTAAAGTTGCATTAATAGTAATAATAATAACAATAAAGACTGTAGTGTTAGCTAATAGTCTCTCATTTTTTGAGTATTTACTACGTGCTGAGCACTTAGATGCATTGTCTCATTTCATTCCTTTAACAAGGCAGTGAGGGAAGTTCTATAATGATACCAATTTGGCTGATGAGGAGATTGAGGCTCAGAGAGTTTAGGTAAATTACTTACCTGAAAAGGGGCCAATGTAGGTCTTGCCCAAAGTCATGGGGCTGGTAAGTGGAATGCTGAGATTGGAAAGTGGGACTTGGACTTCTGCAATGTGATGGCAGTATCTCTACTATTTAGTACTCGGTTACACTGCCTCACACAGTGGTGGTGGCACACTGCATGGCTATGAATGGCTTGGAATTAGACAAGGAAATTACCAGGACTTCAGACTGTTCTAGGTATTGGCCAAACTCAACTTTACTCCCAGCATCTCACCTTCTGGTGGGCATCTCCTCTGTGTTCCTCTCTGTTCCCTCACAGTTATTTCTGCTCCCTCATCACTTTGATTTGCACAGGGCTTGTCCAGCCCCTGTGACCTTGAAAATTTAGGCCTCACAGTCAGTTACTCTAGTCTCTCTGTTTCTTTATTTAAATCTAAAGAACATCAATTTCAGTAAAGTTGCAGGATACGAAATCAATATATAGAAATCTGTTGCATTTCTATACACTAACAGTGAACTGTCAGAGAAATTAATAAAACAATCACATTTCCAATAGTATCAAAAAGAATAAAATAATGAGGAATAAATCCATCTAAGGAGGTAGAAGACCTGTACTTGGAAAACTATAAGACATTGATGAAGGACATTGAAGACAACACAAACAGAGGAAAGGTATATTAGGCTCATGTATTGGAAGAATTAACATTATTAAAATGACCATACTCTCCAAGGCAATCTACAGATTCAGTGTACTCTCTATCAAAATAAAGAAGAATAAAGCTGGAGGTATCATGCTCCCTCATTTCAAACTACACTGCAAAGCTACAGTAATCAAAACAGTAAGGTACTGACACAAAAACAGGCACATAGATTAATGGAATAGAAATGAACCTACACTTATATGGGCAATTAATCCACAACAAAGGAAGGAAGAATATACAATGGGGAAAAGACGGCCCCTTCGATAAATGGTGTTGGGGAAATTTGACTGCTCCATGCAAAAGAATGAAACTGAACTAGTCTCTCACACAGTTATAAAAATAAGCTCAAAATGGATTAAAGACTTAAATGTAAGACCTGAAACCATAAAACTTCTAGAAGAAAACCTAGGCAGTACACTCTCTGACATAAGTCTTAGTAATATTTTTTTCTAGATATGTCTCCTCAGATAAGGGAAACTAAAGCAAATCTCAACAAATGGGACTACATCGAACTAACAACATTTTGCTCAGTGAAGGAAATAATCAATAAAATGAAAAGGCAGCCTACTGAATGGGAGAAGATATTTGCAAATTATATATCTGATAAGGAGTTAATATCCAAAAATACAAAGAATTCATACAAATCAACATCAAAAAATGAAACAAAGTGATTTTAAAAAAAGAGTAGAGAATCTAAAAAGACATTTTTCCAAAGAAGACATAGAGATGACCAACAGACACAAAATGATGCTCAGGAACGCCAATCATCAGGGAAATGCAAATCAAAAAAAAAACCAATGAGATGTCACCTCACACCTGCCAGAATGGCTGTAATAAAAAAGACAACAAATAACAAGCGTTGGCGAGGATGTGGAGAAAAGGGAACTCTCGTGCACTGTTGGTGGGAATGGAACTGGTGTGGCTACTATGGAAAACAGTATGGAAGTTCCTCAAAAAATAAAAAATAGAACTACACTACAATCCAGCAATTCCACTTCGGGTATTTTTCCGAAGAAAACGAAAACACAAATTCAAAAATATACATGCACCCCTATGTTCATTGCAGCATTATTTACAACAGCCAAGATATGGAAGCAACCTAAGTGTCCAACAACACATGAATGGATAAAGAAAGTGGCAAATACAGTGGAATATTATTCAGCCATAAAAAATGAATTCTTGCCTTTTGCAGCAACATGGAGGGACCTGCAGTTATTTTTATAACTGTGTGAGAGACTAGTTCAGTTTCTTTCTTTTGATTGGAGTGGTCCAATTTTCCCAATACCATTTATTGAAGGGGCCATCTTTTCCCCCTTGTATATTATTATAAGTGAAATGTCAGAGAAAGACAAATACTGTATGATTTCACTTATATGTGTAATCTAAAAAATCAAAAGAAATGAACAAACAAAACAAAACAGAAAGAGTCATAGATACAGAGAATAAACAGGTGGTTGACAGAGGCGAGAGGTTAGATCAGGGAGAGAAATTAGTGAGGGAGTTTAAGAGGTACAAACTTCCAGCTGCAAAATAAATGAGTCACAGGTACAAAATGTATAGTGCGGGGAGTATAGTCAATAATCGTCTAGTAGCTTTGTATGGTGACAGATCATAAGTAGACTTATTGTGGTGATCATTTTGAAATACATTCCATATATAGAAATATGGAATCGCTATACTGTGTACCAGGAACTAACACAGTGCTGTAGGCCAATTATCCTCCAAAAACAGACTAAGTAATTCAGTAACTAACTAACTAACTCAGAAGAAAAACGATCAAATGTGTAGTTACCAGAGGGGAGTGGAGAGGGAATTGGATGAAGGCAGTCAAAAAGCACACACTTCCAGTTATAAGATAAATAACTATTGTGCTAGGGATGTAATGTACAACATGATAAATATAATTAATACTCCTGTATGTTATGTATGAAAGTTGTTAAGAGAGTGAATTCTAAGAGTTGACATCACAAGGAAAAAATTTTTTTTCTCTTTCTTTAATTTTGTATCTATATGTGATGATGGATGTTCACTAAACATTGTGGTTATCATTTCATGATGTGTGTAAAAGTCATTGTGCTGTTCACTTTAAACTTATACAGTGCTGTAAGTCAATTATATCTCAGTAAAACTGGAAGAAGAAAATAGAACTAAGCTAAACATAAAAATAAGTCAGTTAATTAATTAATTAAAGAGCAGCCATTGGCTCAGGTCACCTTTTCACATGCAGCTGTACTGCTGGCTATGGTCCTGTGGTGTCCCCTAAATGGTTCAAAACACAGCAGCAAGGGCAGTGGATCAGCCAATGTCCTATAATAACGACTGATACTACCACTTACGTGCTTGCTATATTTGAGGCTTTTCCCTAGAATTATCTCCTTTAATCATTATAACAACAACCCCATGAGGGAGACACTATATTGGCCCCTTTTCAGATAAGTAATTTACCTAAGTTAGTAAGTGGCAGGGTCCCAGGTTTCAAACCCAGCATTTTTCTCTTGTAATACCCTTATTGAGAAATCATTCATCTACTATACAATAGACCCTTTTAAAGTGTACAGTTCCGTGGCTTTTCGCATAACCACAGCGGCATATAATCACATTCAATTTTGGCACATTTTCACCACCTCAGTAAGAAATTCCATACCCTTCAGCAGTCCCCTCCATTCCGTCCCAGCACCCCCATTCCCTGCCAGGCCTCGGGAAACAATGATCTACACAGTCTCTATAGATTTGTCCATTCTGGATGTTTTATATAAATAGAATCATATAATACGCAGCCTTTTGTGATTTAGCATAATGTTTTCAAGGTTCATCTGTCTTATAGCATGTGCCAGTAATTCATTAATTTTTATGGCTGAATAATACTCCATTGTATAGATAGTCTGTGTTCTGTTTATCATTTTATCAGTTGAGGGATGTTTGGGTTGTTTCCACTTTTGCCAATTATGAATAATGCTGCTATGGACATTTGTGCCCAAGTTTTTGTATGGATGTATGTCTTCCTTTTCCTTGGGTAGACAGATAACTAGGAGTGGAAAAATCTAGGCATTTTGACTCGACTCTACTTGCAGGCATGGTTGACTTACCCAGGATACAGATAACTTACTAGTTAGTACTGGTTGTATTTTAATTTAATAGAAAATTTTAAATGAATACACTTTTCTTAATACATGTAAATGAATATTAAATAACCAGGGCTACCTAGTTTGTTTACGATACTTTAGGGATCTCCAGTACCGCTTTAACTGATCCTTAGAGACCCAGATATCACATGCATATACATAATGTTAAGAAATATATTGACTTCATATGTTTATATAATAAATAGATACCAAGTATCCATCATCTGCCAGGCACTGTGGAGGGACTGGGGAACCCATGGAATCAGAAAACATAGCATTGGCAAATACTCTGAAAACAATCCAAGTGTTCAAAATTCTACCCAAATCTGCCAGCTGTCTTTGCTGTTGTGTGCTTTATGGATGCCAACATTTGCCAGTGACGTGTCTCTAGCAGGGAGTTCCATCCTATGTACAAAAATTTCCTAAACTTCCCAAACAGGCTTCTTCTCTATGGGGGAATGATAGAAATGTATGACCTCTTCCCCCCTCCAAAATAGACTTTTAGGGCAAATTCCACTGTTTCCTCATTTCTTCAAGATGTTTCTGCTTTTACTACATTTTAAATGAGATAGTGACAAAAAAATAAAATTATAATTTAATGGCTGCAATTAATCAAAATTTAATTACTTGCTGATTAAGAATTATTCCATGAAATACATGACAGTGTTTTTCCTCTTTTGCTTTGAATGTGGATTGACATGTCACCAAGTGCCACTCTATTGCTTCAAAACATGGTTCCAAAATAGGTTAGCATTATAAGAAGTCTTTTTTTTTTGTCCTTTTCTTTTTTAATATTGGTGCCTCTTCCCTTGTGATAATGTTCTGAAAATAAGCTAAGTGGAAGAGAAATAAAGGCTATTAATCGGAGAACCTAATTTCTTTTCTTTTTTAAAAAAAGATTTATTTATTTTTGGCTGCATTGGGTCTTTGTTGCTGTGCGTGGAATTTCTCTAGTTGCAGAGAGAGGGGGCTACTCTTCCTTGCGGTGTGTGGGCTTCTCATAGCGGTGGCCTGTTTTGTTGCGGAGCATGGGCTCCAGAGCGCAGGCTCAGTAGTTGTGACACATGGGCTCAGTAGTTGCGGCTCACGGGCTCTAGATCACAGGCTCAGTAGTTGTGGGGCACAGGCTTAGTTGCTCTGCGGCATGTGGGATCTTCCTGGACCAGGGCTTGAACCTGAGTCCCCTGCCTTGGCAGGCGGATTCTTAACCACTGCACAACCAGGGAAGCCCTGAGAACCTAATTTCTAACACTGATTTGGGGTCAGAATATACACTTCTTTTTTTTAAAGTAAGGGCAACAGACATAATACAAAGATCTATCTTAATAACAGCTTTTCACCCTACTTCTCAAGCCAAGTGTACTTTTCCAAAACCACATGAACTGAAATAGTTTGCTTTTTCTGAAGGTCAAATGATCATTCAATTATGCACAAGTTAAAAATAATTAGTAAATTCTTACTGGAATCATTTTTTGGAAGGACCAGCTCTGTTTACTTGTTAGTACATGGAATTATTTTCAATGAGCCTTACTACATGTTTTTTTCATTCAGGTAGAAAACAGTATATTCAAAAACTCAGAAAGAAAGGCCTTGCTTTTCCTATGAATGGGATTCTTTTGAAACAATCTTTCTCTTCCAAATATCTTTATTTTTGATAATGAGAGTACAATCTACTTGTTTAATTTTTTTTCTAGTGAACACTTATGTGCATAGAATCGCTCATTTGCATCAAGGATTGCCAACTTCATCTACTTCTCGAGGCATCTCAGGTGCTGAGTGAGACTTTGCCTTTAAAATAGATGTACTTTCTGCTTCCTCCTCCTACCCCTGAGAGGTAGCACAGTTATAAGTGTAATTAAAAGGGCTTGTTTGAGGGAGAGTTGAGTAGAGAAACTACTCACAAGAAGCTATTCCTCTCCTTCGCTTGCTATATTATATTCAATATAAGTGTTTCCATGACAAAGAATCATCTTGATAATGTGTACCTTTAATGGAGAAATATTCCCTTCTTTAACTACTTCATCACCCTAGATGGTGGTGAAGTAATTAAAGAAGGCCGGAGCACCTGGACAACATCTAGGCGATTTCCTAGGTCACAGCTGCTAGGTCTGCAAAATATTACTGGAAAGAAGGACAATGAAGGAAACGGGATGAGAGACCATCTAAGGGCTACAACTTAACCATTAAAAAGCAGCCAGTCTTCCTATTTGTTACCCTCTAAACACCACATTTGAAAGTCTGAAATTCCTTTGGAAGGAAAGTAATGATACAGAAAAAGCAGACAGCAAAACACTTTGCATTCTACTCAGTCCTTTCCACGCTTACCGGTTCCCAGCTAAGCACGTGGTAGAGTATGTAGGTACCCATTAAATATCAGTTTAATACTGACGGCCGGGTACTTAAGTAGCCAATAAAGTGTTCCTATATAAATCCCTGTACTCTACTCCCCACCTCTCCAACCCCACTTCCCTGGGCTGACCCCACCTCACTGATCTGTTTCGTGAAGGATTAAACTCAAACTCTCCATCTGGGTTGAACTCGATGCAGATTACCCATGTCCTAAAACTACAATTAGAGGGAAATACTACTTTAATCTGGGAACAAAATTAAGTGGGAACAAAAGGAAGCAGTTAACTCTCTTGAGTCTGGATACACTGACATAACACGGGAAGTGAAAGAGCTGCAGGTCCTGCTTGATTGGTAACTGAATTAAGTAGATTTCAGTACTTGCTTTAGTGACCAGGTCTATTGATCATTAAATAACTTTCCCAGGAGAAGGGAAAAATGAAGTCTGTAAAAATTCTCAAGTTTTCCATTTCCCTTTTCTCAGGCGTCATTTGCTTTGCTTTTCTGGTTGCCTTGAAAAGACCTTAAGTAATTGCAATGAATTACTCATAACTTGGACACCTTTGACACAAATATGCCTAGTTACAGGAACTAGCTTGTTTTACATTTTACCGAAAAACTTAAATGGAAATTTTAAAATAATTTATTGCACTTAACTATCACCTTCAAAGGTATGAAATAATTCTCCAGTGTAACTGTGAAATGATCACAAAAATGGTCATAGAAATATCTATAGATGTGGCAAGATTTTAGATCGTTTTTGGAGGACGTAGACAAGTACAAATACATAAACAGTTTTTTCAGATTAAATACATATGCATTTTTTAAGAGTGAGTTTCAGACACCAGGAGATTCCACTTCTTAATACTTTTTTAGGGCAGGGATCCCCAACCCCCCCGCTGGGGCTGGTTCCTGTCCACGGGCCTGTTAGACACCACCGAGCCGCACAGCAGGAGGTGAACGGCGGTGGGCGAGGAAAGCTTCATCTGCCACTCCCCATCCCCCCATCCCTCGCATTACAGCCTGACCCATCGCCTCCCCAACTCCATGGAAAAATTCTTCTACGAAACCAGTCCCTGGTGCCAAAACCATCGAGGACAGCTGCTTTAGGGTATGCCTCCTAAGGACAAGGGCACTCTCCTACATAACCACAATACCATTATTGCACCCAAGAAAATGAATAATTCCATAATATTCTTTCATATACAATCTAGATTCAAATTTTTCCAGTTGCTGAAAAATGTCTTCCATAGATATATTTTCTTATTTCTTCCAATTCAGGATCCAATCACTGGTCACATGTTGCATTTAGTTGTAATGTTTGTTTTAGTCCTTTAAAACTAGCTTGTCCTCCTGCCATTTAGTTTTTCCATGACACGGATTTCTTTGAAGCATCCAGACCAGTGGAATGCCCCATATTCTGGGTTTGTCTGACTGTATGCTGAAACATTTTGGGCAAGATCGTTTCACATGTGATATTGTGGGTTTCTTACAGAATCATATCAGGATGTAAATAGTTTCTGCTTGTTCCAGTATTCTTGATGGTAAATTTGACTACTTGGTTAATGTGGGTGATTGCCATATTTCTTCACCGTAAAGGTCCACTTTCCACTTCGTAATTAGTGAGTAGTGTGGGAGGTGATTTTTAAGGACCATATGAATATCTTTCTTCCCATCAACATTTCGCCCAGGAGGTTTGGCATTTATTGATATCTGCCTAAACACATGTTTACAGCAGAAGCTGCAAAACGGTGATTTTCTAATTTTATTATTCCTTCTACATGTATTAGCTGAAATCTTCTGTAAGGAAAAGCTTTCTGTTTTTCTTTTGACAGATTGCCTTTCATTTCAAACACTGGGGTAAGATAATGAGGACTTTCCCAAGATTTCTTCAAGTCCCTAGGTCTAGCTTGGCTACCAGAGTAGTTGAGGATGATAGTCCTACAGATGGGAGGCAGGAGATGGGGGAAATGTCTGAGATGATAATAAAGCCCTGGTTCTGCATGTGTCATAGGAAGATAGTGGGTAAGAAAGCAATAGTGCTCTTGATTTGCTTACGTGGTTCTTGATAATGTTGGCAGCGATAATCAGAGATGGTATAGCTGTCACTTTCATATAGTTTAAAGTGGTAGTGAGAGCTTAATTTTTGCATTCTTCTGTGGCTATTATGCTGCCTCCCTGATTTTATATCATTGACAATTTGCCCAGATTCCCTCCACATGCAAGGTTACTGACCAGGATTCTCTTTTAAATTCCAGAGATGGGACAGCAAATATAGGGCCTCTCCCTGTTCATGCCTTTTCCTAGCCTCAGAGGATGCCCAGAGCCTGGGCTCAGGAAAAACACCTTACTTTTCCTAGCTCCATGCCAAATTGGTCTCTCTTCTGCTCTTGTCCGAATGCCAACTGCACTTTTTCCATCTCAGGTAGGGCTGCTATGTGTTTGTGCATCATTTCTTCTAGCCATCCTTATAGTTTCGATAGTGAATTAGCCAATAAATGCTGTGCACCTACTCTGTATACAAAGCTGAGCTACATGCTACACAAATATAGGACCTGGTCGCTATCTTCAAACAGTTTATCTGGTTGGAAAGACAACATTGCAAAAAGACGGAGCTAAAAGACAATTTAGTCTTGTAGGGGTATCTGTGAATGAGACTGGGGGTGTTGGTACAAGAAATTTCAAGAACTGGTGCTAAAATTGTGAGCATCTGTGTTGTGCTGGGGCAAATGTCCATGGGTTTTATAAGATTCTCAAAGAGGACTGTGACTCCATCCTTCCACCACAAAAAGTAAATAATGACCAATGACCAAGAGAGAACAGTTGGAAGATTGGCTATATAGTAGCTAGTTCTCTTTACTGATAGTAAATGTAGTACACATGTAGGTAACACAACAGGGCCCGAAAAAATACATCAAATTCTCTGACTTCAGTGCCAGTCATTCTGTGTTGCCATTTAAGAGTGATTGGGAGAGCTATTAATGAAAGTACTCAAGACTCACTGTGACATTTGCCTGGGAGAAAACTGGGACTAATGCTGCCCTAATAACCTGAAGTTTGGTTTGGAACTGAGTACTATATCATGACGCATCAACATTTTCCCCATGCTTGTTGATAAGGCTCTCTTGGTACGGCTACGGTGAGCTTGCAACGCCAATCATGTCCAATGACTCATTTGATCTGGTGAACTTGGCAGGGCAAGGATTACTGGCTTTACTCATCAAAAAAACTGAGCCTCTGCACAGTTAGGTGACTGGCCACAGCTACATGGATATTAATGGTGCACCTGGGTGTCACACCCATTTTTTTTCCCGTTCTTTGCTTTCTCCAGCATATCTTGCTGTGTTAATCAGGGTAGCATTTGAGGGTGGGCTTCTTGGAAGATTAATTCAGTTGCAGTTTTCAGCTAAATACCGCTGACAAGAACCTGTTTCTATTTGCAGGGTTTCCCTGGGGTAGGCTGATGTGCTAGTTTTGGACGTTCTTCAGACTTCTGCTCAATCTGTGATAGTATCCTGACTGCAAAGCTCTCCTACTTCCCTGCACAGGGCATTTTCAAGGGTAAAGTCATAAATGGCAACTTTCAGGGCTGGTCATCTTCTCAAGTTGGATCTCAAGAATCAGATTCTTGGTGTTCTAGACCAGCACTGTCCAGTAGCATATAATATAAGCCATATATGTAATTTTGAATATTGCGGTAATACCATAAAAAAGTAAAAAGAAGCAGATGAAATTAATTTTTATAATCTACTTTAACTCAATATATCCAAAATATTATCATTTCACCATGTGATCAGTATAAAAATTATTAATGAGATATTTTGATTTTTTTGTCCTAAGTCTTTAAAGTTCAGTGTGTATTTTATACCTACTTCACATCTCAGTTACAAGTAGTCACATCGTGAGTGCCCGAATGCCTAGTGGCTACTGTATTGGAAAGCACAGATCTAGAAACTTCTACCAGGAAAAAAAATACAGCAAAGACAAAGAAGCCCCCTTCCCTCTATGGATAATGGAGAATGAAATGGGCTGTGGTCCTTTTATCGGGAATTCAATCATCAGTCATACTCCATCATAGAGAACCTCTGTGCAGCATAGCAAATTTCACAAAACTACTTTCTAGTGATCCTGTAGCTTCCAGAACCTGAGGCCAGTTGCAAAATGTTGAATAGGACCATTCATACACACAGGTAGAGGAAACAGTCTATGACGCAAATGGGCTACAAGGTTTGTGTGCTCAAAAAATATGTTCATCTAGCTTTCCACATGCCTGCCACACCTCCTGTCAAAACACCTTTTTAAAATGAACATTTTTTTTTGCATATCTAAAAAAATGCGCAGACAGAGGACTAAGGCCTGCTGCATTAGGAATGGTAGGGAATACAAGCATAAATAAAATATGGTCCCTGCCTTTAATGAAACTTGTGGTCTGGGTGGGAAGACAGTGGAGAAAGCAGTTAAAGGTCAAGTGTCCACTATATGGTGAGGATGAAAATCACACAACTCCAGCCCTCAGACTTGAGCAAGTTTTCTTCAGAAAATCTATGTTAAAATCCCACTGTGTTTCTGAATTAGAAGCACAGGGTAGGGTGCTTTAGTATTTACCAGTTATTTACCAGTTATGTCAGCATAGAGCAATTTGTGGAATATGAAAAGCAGAACAAAAAACCCTTTAGAAATAGAACAGATTGTTTTCATGGAGGAAGAGAGGGGACAGATGGGAAAGGTGTGAACCCCTTTGTTGTGACAAGATGGGGGAGCTTCCTGCTGATGGGAGGGGTAGCTTGAGGCATTAGGCAGAAGCCTGTGGTGTCCAGCGACCAGAGGATGATGCTGAAAGAGAGGAGGGGACAAAGGTGAATGTGATAACCATTCCTGGATGATTAAACGCTTATATGCGCAAATACAACACATATGTTTACATTGGGGAAGCTGTGGAGGGCAGTAGTAGAAAACCAAGGTTTGGGAGTCAGACAGCCTACTCCCTGTGTGACTTTGGGGAAGTTACTTAACCTCTCTGTGCCTCAATTTTCTCATAAGTAAAAAAAGGTTCATTAATAGGATTTGATGAGGTAATGTACATAAAGAGTTTAGAGTAATGCCTGGCACATGACCTGTACCCAATAAATGTCAGTAATTATTATTAGTTTTGGCATTATTATGTCAGTAATAATTATCAGCTATGCTGCTCCCCTAATTTGTTTCTGAAGTTTCATAAGACTGTTGACTCTGTATCAAGCAAACTTGACAGAAAGTTGGCAAATTCTAATGATTTTCTCCCTCCAAGATGGCAAAACTAGGGCAAAGAGATAAAAATGACTTGCCCAAGGGCTCAGAGGCTGCTCTCAAAATGGGGAGGGAGGCCGTTTAAGGCAGTGGTGATGGATTTCCCGAAAGACAAGGACTTAGTACACTTACAGGCTGGACTTGGAATCCAGGCTGCACTACTTAATTGACGGTGTCATCTTGGGAAGTTACTTGATTTCTTTGAGCCCTCAGTTGCGCGTCTGTCAAATAGGGATACTAAATATGCCTAGGGTTGTTAAAACTGATGAAAAGTGCATGTGGGCTGGGCTCAAAATCAGTCTCCCCAATTATTATTATTGCTATTGCTGTTGTAGCAGATCCTATGCGGCAGTAGGCAGTGCCTGTCCGGAACACTGCGATGTGTTTTGGCTCACCACCATACTCCAGTGCCTGGCACAGCGCCTGGTACCCAGTAGACTCTCAGGAAACGTTTGAGGAATGAACGCACATCTTTTGAGGCTGACTTGCCCTCCCTGCAAAAGCCGCAGCCAGAAGCTTATAGCCAGGCATCACTTAGCAGTGAGCTGAAAGCCACCTTGTCCCTAAAGCCCCTGTCGGAGCTGCTGGAGTGCGCCCCGCCTGGACGCGCATCTTTGCATGAGCTTCTCTCTCCACAGCCCTTATTTTTCTGGTTTGCGGTTTATTTACTTAAGCATTTACAGCTCCCGGGAGCAGAGGGGCTGCCTGTAGCAGGGTCAGGACCGAGGTCGCGGTTTGTATTTATTTTCTGCCTCTCAATCTCAGCGCTGGCAAGTCACAACCCGGCTCCTTTATTTGTGCACCGAGAGGCTTGCGTTTCTTTACCTCCTGCGGGGCGAGGAAACACACAAGCAGCTCGGGCTCAGGAAAGTGTTCTCAAGCCACTTGCCTGTGTCCCCGCTTGCACTGCTCCCAGACTTAGTTTTCTGTGCAAACCCGAACAGGGCAGAGCAGATTAAATAAAAGACAACCTCGCGCCTTTAATCCTTGACCGCAAACACTGGCGTTTTTGTGCCTTGGATTTCTGAAATTCTTGGCTCGGGGACTCAAAGCGGGGGAAGGGTGGGTAACAGCTTGTAAAAACTTCCCAAAGCAGAAATCCGAGCTCCTCCCCGCCCTCTGCTCCCAGTGACACCTGGATTCTAGGGAAAGGGGGCAGCCGAAGGAGGAGCGTCCCCAAGGGTTGGGGGCGCCCCCAGAAGTGGTTTTGGGTCACGGGTTCCAAACCCAGCCGGCTCTCACACGCGAGCTCATTTTGAAGCCCGGACTCTCGGCCGCACGCCCCTCCCTGTCCCGGCGTGCGTCTATTTAGAGCCCAGCCCGGGAGCCCATAGGATTCTGGGACTTGTAGTTCATCTTCCCTGCCCCAGGCGCCGCCACGACCCCGGACTCGGACTACATTGCCCAGGGAGCTTCCCGGCCTATATAAGCTGCCAGGAGCCGCTTCTCAGTGCAGTAACCATGTGGATGAGCTGCTGAGGCGCTTCCTCAGGCTCGCTGGGGTGGGAGGAGAGGAGGAGGAGGTGGTGGTGGAGGAGGAGGCAGAGGGTGGAGAGAGAAAGCTCACGCCGCGAGGAGGTGTGGGTGTTCCGCTTCCATCCTCGCGGAACGAGCGCCCTCTTCGCGGACATGGGATTACCCAGCGGCTGCTAACCCCTCTCCTCGCCCTCCTCCCCCAAAGCGGCGTGGCTCCCCGGGCACCAAGGTAGCGGCTGGGGCCGGGCAGAGGGCGCGGGGAGTTGGTACTGTTCCCCCGGGGGCAGAAGTTTTTGCCTCGCTCTCTGGGAGTTCTTGGTGGATTTGCACGCACTTGCATGCGTTTAGAGGTTCTTTTACAGAGGGCATTTTGGGGGGGTTCATCTGAGGTTAAAAAAATTCTGAACTCCATCGACTGGCTTTGAGGGCTGCCCATTCTGGATTGGAATGGCATTCCCCCAAGTTGGAAACTGTTGAAGCTGCTGCAGGAAACAGTTGTTTTTTTTGGGGGGGGAGGTGTGTGCGGGGGTGTCCTGTGTGAGTCCGCTGCAGGAAACAATCTTTCTTAAAATGTAGCCGTCCCTCGTGCTGCACGGTTGGGAGAATAATGCGTGTACTGGGGCCCCAGTGGGGAGGTTTTAAAAAACGCAGAAAACCCCGGGAGCGGTGAGGGATGAAGTGTGGACGAAGCTCACGCCCGATGAGGATACTTGGCCTCCGCTCTGGGAAACAAGTGCTTTGGGATCTGCCAAACACTTCGCTTAGTTTCAGCCCCCCGGCGCGTTCGAAGTTTGTGCGCACTTAGTCTCACCTGTCAGTTATATATTGGAAACAAATAAGCGAAGTTACCTGTAATCCTCACTTAAGTGATCCCACCAACCTACCTGTCAGATTTGGGGGTGGTGGTCGTGTGTGTGTGTGTGTGTGTGTTTTGCGGGGGCAGCGGGGTTGTCTCTCCAGGAAGGAGGCTAACGAAAGTGGAAGTGTGGAATTTGAAAATTTCTCTTAGGCACCCACATCTGGCCAATCTCGTATTCAGTCTTCTTTCTTTCTCAATATTTAGGAGCTGACTACGGGAGGAGCCGGACTCGCACTCCTGGCTGGGCGTGTTTTGGCAACAGAGTGCCTGACCCGGGTCAGGTGAGTGTGGAAGCCTGAGAGCTGTAATCAATAAGGAATTTTTGTCCTAAGCCTATTTAAGTTCCCTCTAAAGAGTCATGGAGACGGGGAGTAGGAAATAAAAGGAAACTTCATAGCTCAGTCTCCAAAATTTGTCACTGCCTTTGGTGAGGGCTTTAGGGAGCGGATGAGATCCAGAGGGCAGTCCTGCCTAGTACTTTTGGCCCTAGCTCAGAAGTGAAGCAGCCTGAAGGTTTATGAGAGGAGGGGAGAAAAAGAAAAACATTAAACGGACCAGTAAAAGGGATGCCCATTGGTGACGTGAGAATTGAACTTGCCAGGTGGTGTGCTGATGATTTAAATTCTGAAGGATACAGTGTATTTCATCTGCCAAGATATGTAAGCAAAAATTATCTGCTTCTCTCTTTTAAAATAGTCACTTTCTTTTTTCTTACTGTGAACGTGTGTTTAATCAGAGTAGATTGGGTTCCAAGAAATGAAAGTGGTTGCTGGCAAACTGAAAGAATTAGAACTTTAAAAAGGGAAGTTCTTGAAACATAAGATAATAGCATCCAGCCCTTGACTTGAAGCCACCTGAACATCAAGGAATCTGGTGGATTCTATGGTTTAGGTGCCTGTCATGGGATATGAGCTTAGAGCAGCATTTAAATGTAAACACAAGCAGCTCCTATTTTTTTCCTCCCCAAATGTTCAGACTGCACTTCACGAGAGGGAGGTTTCAACGGGTGCACATACATCCTCATTGCTGCAGATTTGAGCATCACAAGTTTTTTCTTCTGAAATGGTCAGGAAGAGGTAAACGATAGGGTAATATGGGTGGGGGGCCTGGGTCTTCATAACTTCTTTAACATTCTAAATATTTAGCTGTTCCCTGGGCTACAATCTTCGGGCTTTGCTAATTAGAAAAGAAAAGTCAGACATTTCATTATAGTAGTATTGTGCTTTTGTTTCCTGTTGATAAGCTCCTCAGGAGTGCTCGTGGAGTGGGAAGGATTTGGATGTGTGAAGGCTACTTCCTTCTTGGAGTTCTCTTGACTCGTATGGCTACGTGGGCACTCATAAGGCCAAGGATTGGGTTCAGGTCCCCTCTTAAGAGTAAGGTGCAGGCAGGGAGAAAGTGGTCTCTTCTCTGGTTGCTAAAAATAATAATGCCCATTAAGTACTTGTAAGCCAGGTCCAGAGCCATATATCACAGAAACCCTGTGAGTCAGGTACAGGTGAAGAAGCTGAGGTGCAGAGAGTGAAATCACTTGTCCGGTAACTAGCACCCAGTGGATGCAAGATATAACCCCAAGGTTTGGGACTCTGCTGCTTCCCACAAATGCACCTAGGTTTGTGGGGGGATAAGGGGGTACCTGGGAAAAGTGGTAAACTCATTGCTGTCGATGAATAACTTTTGCTTGTGTCCCACCAAACAATAAAGGAACAAAGTGACCTTGATGTAAGAAGAAAACGACGTAGCCATAGATGTAGGAATAAAAGACTGTGGCTATTTGAGGAGGTCTTAGGTGTTGTACTGAGTTCGTTTTGGTAAGCTGTGTGCTGCCAAGTCTGCATGAGGAGAATAAAAGAAACCAAACCAAACCACAAGGAACGTTGTTTAAGTTCATCATTGGGTTGATCTCATACCTGAAATCCATCTTGATTGTCTACATCAAGGCATCTGAGCAGGTTACAAGAATCAGGTGTTTCTCCATTTGAATACTTCGAAAGTTTAAATTGCAGCGAGTCTAAACTGTGAAATGTTGATGTCTTTTCATGTATCCTTCAGTTTGCTTTGTGGCCAGTTGTGTAAGAACACTTTTCTTTTTCGTTTCTTACTTTCGCTTGCATGTGTGTGTGTGTGTGTTGAAAGTATAATCTGCTTTTTGAATAATTCAAATCGGAACAGAATATCTATCAAGATTTCCTTATCAGGCAGGGAAAGTTCTTCATGCTCGTAATGAATTACTCCTGGCCTCCAGTTTGGTACTCATGGAAGTTGTTTGCGGTTGACAGTGGTGTTGCATTTAAACACAGCAGTTGCCTTTTGGAGGGAGTTAGCACCTTTTCTTGAAGAAGGAGAGATGGAATGGTTGCTTAGAGAAGAAATAGGCGAACTGAAGACAGATCTGTTGCCTTTTATCTCAAAATATTTTCAGCTGAGGAAGACCCTAGTCTTAAAGAGAGAAAGAAACTTCTAATACAATGGTTTACTACCAACTGACTTCCACAGCAAAAACCCAAATGGCTTTTTAGCTCATTTGTAATGATTTCATGGAAAATCTGATTTCTTTACAAGCAGCTCTTAAAAAACAAACCAAAATGAAGCAACAAACACCAAATTTGAACAACAGAAAAAAGTCAAAGAATTAAAATTAGGCCTGGAGTTAGGTTTTTAGGTCAAGCTGCTCTTGGGCACGTCTAATTAAGGAGTCTACGCAAGGCCAGTGCCCCATCTTTTTGCTGTTGGTTTGATCTTTTAAAATAAAACACATTGCTTTCACAGGCTCTTTCTTTAGTAACTGGAAGTACATGCGAATTTTTAGTTCACTAAGTTTTTGCGCAGCTCTTTTTTTTTTCGGTACGCGGGCCTCTCACTGTTGTGGCCTCTCCCATTGTGGAGCACAGGCTCTGGATGCGCAAGCTCAGCGGCCATGGTGCACGGGCCCAGCCGCTCCGTGGCATGTGGGATCTTCCCGGACCGGGGCACGAAGCCGTGTCCCCTGCATCGGCAGGCGGACTCTCAACCACTGTGCCACCAGGGAAGCCCTGCCTGGCTCTTTTGATGAAATGAATTAAGGCTTGAAGTCAGGGACAGGAATGACATAATTTCCATGATTCCTACCAATTGTCATAGTGTTTGTGGTTCTGAGGTTATTGCTAATGAGGATGAGCTGAAACCGTCACCCACTGAGCTGTTCCTCCTGTTGAACTATGTCCAGGTTCCTCCCTAAACTGGACATTGTTTAAGGCACTTGGTATGATAAATCTATTCTAGAAACTCTAATGCCTGTTTAAGTTGTGGTTCAAATATTTTATTCCTTCATTCAACAAACTTTGAGTACCTGCTGTGTGCCAGGGTGTGTTCTAGGTGCTGGGGATGCAGCCATGAGAGTCCTATTCCTAAGAGGCTTAAATCCTAACTGGGGCTAGGCAGCCAATATAATAAGCAAGTATTGTAGTGTGATACGTAGTAAATGCTATGGAGAAGAATAAAGCTGGGTGAGGGGTAACGGAAGACAACAGTGTTGGTGAGGAAGTGGAGAAATTGGGACCTTTGTGCACTGTTGGTAGGAATGTAAAATGGTGCAGCCGCTGTGGAAGACAGTATGGCTGTCCCTGAAAAAATTAAATGTAGAATTACCAGGTAACCCAACAATTCCGCTTCTGGGCATATACCCCAAAGAGTTGAAAGCAGGGATTCAAACATTTTTGTATACCCATGTTCATAGCAGCGTTATTCACTATAGGCAAAAGATGGAAACAACCCAAATGCCCATTGACCCATGAACGGATAAACAAAATGTGGTATATCTGTACAGTGGAGTATTATTTGGCCTTAAAAAGGAATGAAATTCTGATACATGCTATAACATAGGTGAACCTTGAAAACATTCTGTTAAGTGAAACAAGTCAGATGCAAAAGAACAAACAGTGTATGGTTCCGCTTAGAAGAGGTTTCTAGAGCAATCAGGTTCTTAGAGACAAGAGGCAGAATAGAGGTTGCCCTGGGCGGGGCTGCTGGGGAATGGGGAATGTGTTTAGTGGGTACAGTTTCCTTTTGGGAAGATGACAGAGTTCTGGAAATGGATTGTCGTGATGGTTGCAGAATAATGTGAATGTACTTAATGCCTCTGAATCATACACTTAAAAATGACTAAAATGGTAAAATTTGTGTTGTATGTGTATATTTTACCACAATAAAAAGAAAAAAATGATAACAGCAACAACAGTAAAGGGGATAAGGGAGTACTCTGGGGGATCAGGAGTCATGGAAGGGCTTTTTTTTTTTCTTCTTTTGACTTCAGTCAGGTTAAGTCTCTTTTTATTTTCAGTTTGCATTTTGTTATTTATACCTGCAATGCGAAAACGTTGTGATCAGTTTCTCATCTCTGTTTATGGTTGTGGTAATAGGGAAATCAATTGTTAATTGGTCAGCTCAAACTGTACTCATTTACCTATTATGCCTCCTTGTCTCTCTCTCTTATTTTTAAAAAAAATTTTTGTTGATTTGCAACGTTGTGTTAGGGAAGGGCTGTTTAACATGGTGGCATTTCAGCAGAGATCTGAAGTGGGTGGGTGAGCCATGTAGGTGTCTGGGGGGTGGATGTTCCAAAGGGCCAGAGCAGCCAGTGTAAAGGCCCTGAGATGGGAGCAGGTGGGGCCTGTTAGAGGAGGGACAAGGAGGCCAGGATGGCTGCAGCTGAGGGAGAGTGCCAGGTGTTCAGGTGGGAGAGGGAATCGGGAAGATTGTGCAGGGGCCAGGTGTTGGCCGGTATGCAATGATTTGTTTCCCCGAGGATTTGTAAACTCGCACAGAATTCTCAGTGGTTCTCGGCATCACTAAACCACCTTGTCCTTTCCAAAGAGGCTTTGGTGAGGCTGGCAGGATCACATTACCAGCTTGGAACTTGCAGGGGGATAAAACCCAGATTTCTAGACTGTCTGGTTAATCACCTGATTTACCTGGGATTGTAATTCACTTCAGGAGGAAAGGCATCTTTGATAAAAGAGGTGAACGTACTGTTAGCTTGGATAACAAAACAAATTCTAAGAACCTAATGATATTCCTGGGGGTTTATCTTCAACACAGACCTTTTGTGCCCTGTGGCTACCCTGCAGTCTGTCTAGTCTCATTTTAAGGAATTACACAAAGAGCACTCATGCTCTGCTATCTAATATCCTTCGGGGATATGAAGTTCCTTCTAAGTGATTCTCCCTGAGGAGTGGAGTGGACCCCTCAATGTGTACAAACGTGTAACAAAAATACATTTTGTTACTTATTGTGTAAGATGTACATATTCAGTTGTAAAACCTTAGGAAATATAGGCAACAAAACAAAAGCAGTCACTTCCAATCCTACCATCTAAGATTAGGGTTTCAAACTTTCCCTCTATGTATAGACATATAAAAATTACATGTATGTTTAAATTTTGTGAAAAGGGACTCATACCTCCTGTTTGATTCCTTGCCTTTTGCACTCTATATTGTGAACATATTTTCTTCTTAATAAATAGACATCTGAGTCATTTATCCAGAGGGGGCTGTACGTTTGATGGGATTTCATTGGAATGAGGACATGTATGGAATCACTAGGGTAAAAAAAAAAGTATATCATTCAGGTTTCATCACTGTCATGAGTCCAGGTTTTCTCATTCAGTTTGTACTGTTTTTAAGAATGTAAAAAAGAGTGGATATGTGTATATGTATAACTGATTCACTTTGCTGTACACATGAAACACATTATAAATCAACTATAAATCAAAAAGAAATAAGGAGAAAAGAATAAAAAAAGAAAACGAAATGGAAGGTAAAACACTATTCAAATGTCAGTTACCACATTACAGGGGTAAAGCCTAGTTATCATGTATTTAAATAAAAAATTTCTCATTGGTTCTGCAAAGTAACCTAATCCCCTGAGGGGTTAGGGCCAGGCACTCTTTTGTTTGCATAACAGGAAAACTTCACTCTAGAAAATTGGAAATACATGAAGTAGTAGCGATCTTAGTATTATGAACCCCTCTTAACTCCTTACTCACCCTCCATGGTTATCAGTTCATGACCCATATTGTTTTATCCACATTCTCATATACTCTTCCCTCTCTTCTTGGATGGTATTGAAACAAATCTCAGATATACCAGTTCATCTATATTTTAGTATATATCTCTAGTATTGGGATTCTTTTAAAAAAAACAAACAATCACGATACTGTTGTCCCTCTCAAGGGGAAAAAAAGCAAATTTTAAAATTGCATGTGTTCTCACTTCCTTAATTTAAATAAATTTATTATTTCAACATATATATAATAATAACAGATATGCATACTTCAGCAGTTTGTTTGAATTAGGAACCAAATGAGGTCGATACATTGCAAATGGTCACTGTGTCTTTTAATCTATGTATTTCCTCGACCCCTCTTTTCTTTCCATGCATTTTTTGGTTGTTATTAAAGAAACTGGGTGATATCTTTTCCTACAGTCCGCATTTTGCTGACTGCATCAGTGTGGTGTAGTTGAACATGTTCCTCTGTCCTCTATATTTATTATATTTATGTTTAATTTGATAGTTAGATGCAGAGGCTTGATCAGAGTCACGCTTTTTTTCCCCCAAGTCTACTGTGAGCTTCACTCACGGGCGTGTGTGGTATGTCTGGATATGCTTTCTTGTGATTAGCATCCAGTGATGCTGATTGCCTCAATCCATTAGTTCAGCTGGACTTGTAACACTCCTAATTCTATTTCTGGTTCATTTATTAGCTGGAATATTTTATGAAATGAAATTTCCTCCACTTAGTGTTTGGTTCCCTGGGGTAAAGTTTCATATATATAAACAAAAGACAGGATCAATACTTCAGTCTCTCTCTGTGTTTTATCAGTTTTCAGAAATAACATGTTGATCCATGGCAATGGATCTCAAGTGGGGGACATTGGACGATATCTGGGGACATTTTTGGTTGTCACAACTGGGGAGAGGATGCTACTGACATCCAATGGTTAGAGGCCAGGGGTGTTGCTAAATAGCCTTCAATACATCTCACAGCCCTCCAACCCAGAATAATCCATTCCAGAGTATCAGCAGTGCCACTGTTGAGAAACCCTGTGCCGAGATGACCAGTGGGTATGGTTCTTTAGTATTATTATGAACTCATGGCTTTAGACATATTTTCTGTGTTTCATTTTGTGTAGTCATCCTTACTGATGTTCAAATTGTCCATCTCTGCTCAGAGAGAGGCTACTCAAGTTGATTCAAAAGACACAACCCCAGTGGTCTTAGACTTCCTGCTTCTTGTATGACAAGATGTTCCAGGCTCATCTTCTATATTTCTTGATGCAGACCTGAATTCAGTCTTTTCTCCAAGAAGCCCTAGTTCTTTTGAGTGGGAGATGGTACTTAAGAGAGCTGAGCTCAGGGCCAGATAGGTACTCTTCTCACTCTCATCCTATGGGTCAGAAAATAAATTAAAATGAAGGAAATATAAAACCTGAACATTTTTCATGAAAGCTTTTCCAGAATGTAATCGATACATCCTTCCCTTTGAAAAAAAAATTCTGAACATACTCTTTTTTTTTTTTTTTTTTTGGTACGTGGGCCTCTCACTGTTGTGGCCTCTCCTATTGTGGAGCACAGGCTCCGGACGTGCAGGCTCAGCGGCCATGGCTCACGGGCCCAGCCGCAACGCGGCATGTGGGATCTTCGTGGACCGGGGCACGAACCCATGTCCCCTGCATGGGCAGGCGGACTCTCAACCACTGTGCCACCAGGGAAGCCCTGAACATACTCTTAACTTTTCAAGTTGGTCTCAGTTTTAGCTTTAGTAGGCTCGGGTTAGGATGTAGGAGTTCTCCCCAGTCAAGCAGGAATGTTACTCTTGTTCTATAGCCATGCTTTTCAAACTGTGTGGCAGGCCATTAAGAAGTTGTGAAATCAGTTTGGTGGAGCTTGATAGATGATTTTTTGATAAAGCAGACCAGAATAGAAAACGTCACAGTATATCACATGGGTACTTAAAAGAACTATGTATGCTGCAACAACTTTTCTCAATCTCAATCTCTCTCTCTCTCTCACACACACACACACACACACACACACACACACACACACACAGAGTAAACATTGGATTGTAAGTTCAGTGTATTTCTTACTGTGGGTCACAGCCAAAAATTTGAGAAACCTTGTTCTACATCTTTACTACTCCATTTGTGGTCACCAGACCAGCATCATTGGCTTCAAACTGAGAGCTTGTTAGAAATGCAGACTGTCAGGTCCCACCCCAGATCCACTGAATCCGAAACTGCGTTTTAGCAAGGTCCCCAGGGGATTCTTAACGCGTGTGAAAGTGTGAGATCTGTGCTGGAGGGTGCTTGCCCCTGTGCTTTTTCAGAACTTTTTTTTTTTTCTCCCGGTACGTGGGCCTCTCACTGCTGTGGCCTCTCCCACTGCGGACCACAGGCTCCGGGCGCGCAGGCTCAGCGGCCATGGTTCACGGGCCCAGGCGCTCCACGGCATGTGGGATCCTCCCGGACCGGGGCACGAACCCCTGTCCCCTGCATCGGCAGGCGGACTCTCAACCACTGTGCCACCAGGGAAGCCCCCAGAACTTATTTTTATAGTTTGTTTTTTCATGGCTAGCTGTCACCTCTTGAAACTGACCTTTGTACTTTCCCCTAGCAGCCTTCTCATGTTCAATTAAGAGGAAAGGTAGGCGAAATCACCAACTAAGGTGAGGGTATAGAAGTCTGGCAGGATTCTTCCAATCCAAGAACATGGTATATCTCTCCATCTGTTGGTACCATCTTTAATTTCTTTCATCAGTGTCTTAACAGTTTTCTGCATACAGGTCTCTTGTCTCCCTAGGTAGGTTTATTCCTAGGTATTTTACTCTTTCTGTTGCAGTGGTACATGGGAGTTTCCTTAATTTCTCTTCCAGATTTTTCTTCATTAGTGAATTGGGAGGTTGGGATTGACATGTATACACTGATGTGTATAAAATGGATGACTAATAAGAACCTGCTGTATAAAAAAATAAATAAAATTAAATTAAAAAGATGGTTATGAAGAACCTAGAGGCAGGACAGGAATAAAGATGCAGCCATAGAGAATGGACTTGAGGACACGGGGAGGGGGAAGGGTAAGCTGGGACCAAGTGAGAGTGGCATGGACATATATACACTACCAAATGTAAAATAGATAGCTAGTGGGAAGCAGCCGCATGGCACAGGGAGATCAGCTCGGTGCTTTTTGACCACCTAGAGGGGATAGGGAGGGTGGGAGGGAGGGAGACGCAAGAGGGAGGAGATATGGGGATATATGTATATGTATAGCTGATTCACTTTGTTATACAGCAGAAACTAACACACCATTGTAAAGCAATTATACTCCAATAAAGATTAAAAAAAAAGTCTGGCAGGTTTCTCTCTGATAAAAATGAGAGCTTTCATGCTTACATTGAGGGAGTTTTTTAAATTGGCTGTTTGGATAGAGGTAGAAGGAGACCAAAATCTACATGTAAAGCCTACTAAGGATTGTGAAGCCACAGACACACAGAAAGCTGCATTTTAACCTGTTGTCAGACACTTTGAGGAAGTTATGTTTTATTATGTTCTATGACCCTTCGAGTCAGCAGAACTTCTGGACTGCTTGGTATAGCATTGCTCATCAGAAAAAGATGAACAGAAGAAAAAAATACCACTAGCCTCCAAATTCCTCGGTGTTCGTTTGCATTTCAGGAGCAGCTTTCTTTGGGAAGTGATTTTGTTTTGCAGAAACAGCTTGAAAAGCTCCTCATACCCCCTTCACATGCACATATATCTGAACAGAAAAAGCTTACAAAAACACCTAGACTTGGGGACATTCATGTACTTCCCAGCCACGTGCGTGATCATGTTCTGTCTCTGTACCTTTGCACGTGTGCTTTCTGCCTGCCGACCCCATCCTTATCCCCTCTGTATCCACCTTGCCAAGTGCGTCTCTTCCCAGCCAGGTCTTCCTCTTCTGGAAAACCTTTCCTGAACCTTAAAAGTCTTTGTCATCTGAATCGCCGTGACACTTTGTATCTATAGGCCTTTTTGATTTTTCCCTCATAGGAGTACCTGGCACATAGTAAGTGCTCACAGGTACTCATGAATGAGGTTATTTATCTACGTTTTATCTCCCATTGAAGTGTGTAGGCTACTTCTTCGTCTAATTTTTTGTACCCCTGTCCCGGTGACCTATTTCCTGAGTTGGCCTATTGCTTTGCCTGTTTGCCGTGGAGAGTGAAGTGAGAACCGGGTAGAAAGGTCTTCAGCAGTTCCTCATGGTTGCTTTTGAGGTGTTTTCTCAGCACAGCTCTCTGGAGAGCATTTGGCTTGGGAAGTTGGTGATGGTTACTGAAAGGGAGTGGAGGTAGGAATGCAGTAGTGAATGAGCTGCTGTCAGGTTGAAATGGTGTTGTCCTGCTGAGCCGCAGGATGGGGACTCCCGAGAACTGGGTGTTGCCTGCGTGTTCAGTCCAGGCAAAACATGTAACATCTGTGCGTCTGTTTCCTCTTCTGTAGAATAGGTATAAAAATACCTGCTTTGGGGCATTGCTGCCAAGTTGTAGAGAATAATAGATGCTAGCAAAAGGTCTCAGAGATCAAAACAACCAAGCCTTTCCAGCAGGGTGATTTGGTCCCCCAGGGGCCATTAGGCAGTGGCTAGAGATGTTTTTTTTTTTTTGTCCTCACAGCTGAGGGGAAGAGGGTGCTAGTGGCACCTAGTGAGTTGAGGCCAGGGATGCTGCTAAACATCCTACAGTGCACAGGAAGGGTCCCCCACAGCAAAGAATTGTCTGTCCCCCAGTGACAGTAACCCTGAGGCTGAGAAAGCCTAGAGTGTTTTTCCCAAACTTAGTGAGACTTTTCTCTCTCTCTGAGGATATTAACCTAACGTGCTTTTAAAAATTATTTATTTATTTATTTTTTTGTGGTTCAGCCTATGGCGGGGCGGAGGGGGGTCTTCTTAGGTCGGGACTGACTTTAACTTTTTAACAAAACAAACACCCTCCCCATCCCTCCAAGCGTTGGTCTTGGTGCCTGGAGCCCTGTGGTCTGCAGGCTTTGGCCACCAGTTGGTTTGTGTGACCTCCAAGAAGTCTCTCAGAGGATGTTTGTTTGTTTCCACCTATAAAAGGAGGACTTGTGGCTAAATGATCTCTCCGCACCAAATGTAAAGTGCTCTGACTGCCAACTTTGATTGGCTTCTCTTACGTTGGCCTTTAGGAGTAGGCCAGGAGCACGTGTCATACTGACATCTTTTCTGAGAAATAACTCTGTGGATCATGTACCTGTTTCAAGAATAGCTTATTTAGCGGATGTGTTTGTGAAAAGGCAAGTAGTTTATCTTTGTGTGTGTGTGTGAGATGTCTAAAGGAGCAACAATTTAAACCAGAGGATCGCTCCGCACTTCAGATTTACGATTATTATTTCTGAGATTGTAACAGAGGGCCCTGCTTAAAGTCGAAACTTCTGAATTGATGACTTTCTTTGCGACTGGCTGAAAACGAAAGCAGAATGCGATCTTCTGAGCTCCAGAGAGAAGTGCTTTGTGCAGTCAAATAAATTATCTCTTGATGAGGACGCACTGCATTTCTGAGGACAGTCTGATTAGACTCTAGAGGAACCAGAAGGCGAGGAGGGGGCTGCACAGAGACGTGGATGGCAGTGGGGGTGGGAGCATCTAGCCGGGTGTCCGGCTGTAAACCGTGCTGCTGCTCGTCCTCGTTTCACAACGAAGATGCTATCGTCAAAGTGTCTTTGCTCAAAGGAAGTTCCAGAATTAACCGTGAGAGTCCCCAGTAAGCAGAGACGGTTAGAAAGAGAACCTTTTCTCCTTCTGTTGGCAGAGTCAACCATGAAAAGGATGGGTTTTCTCTCCCCCGTATTTACAGCCGTGTTACCATATATGTGCCTGGGCTAGGGCGTCTTACTGAGGCTTGTGCTTCTCTGGAGGGAGTGTCCTTGGTCTCCAGCCAGGAGATTGATCAAATGTTGGCAGCTCTCCTTTTTTCTGGGCATACTCTTGTTTTCCCTCTAAAAGACCTTGTGGTTTTGCCTGGCTTTGCCCACCGGGGGCTGCTTGACCTAAAAGTGAAGTGGCGGCTATGGTCCCCCCCCCCACCCCCACCGTGTTTCTGAGTCCCTGAGGTCTCTTGGACCTCCAGGCGCTTGTAAGTCTCTGTGCATAAGCCCGCTTCTTTGCAGCCTAACTTTAAAGGGTGCTTTATGATTTCATTCTTTTTAAACAGTCATTTTTAAAGCGAGCAGCAATAAAACCAGCGCTGAAAGACTTTGGCAAAAGCCCTTTGTTTTGTAGGGGCTGGAGGTGATGTGGATATGCCAAGAAAGAGCAGGAAAAGCTGATGGATTTCTATTGGCTACGTTTTTCAGCAGAAGGATGACTTTCCAAGCGTACGGTGCTTTCAGGCCAAGTAGCAAAACTTGGGGTTCCATAGGTGTCATGCAGTCATCCATTCTTCACTTGGCGGTGCTTGGGTGGTTTGGGTCTTACTTGGGGAGAACATTCTGTAGGAGTTGGTGTTGGCATGTTCAGGTAAACGCATGTCACAGTGTGTCCCTTGTCTGCATTCACTTGGACTTGCTGGTTGATAGACTGATCTTCAACTGATCATAAGCCCATAAGCCCTCAATACGAGTAGCTTATGAGAGTAGAAAAGAGAGCAGATCAGAAGGTAGAATAACAGCACACAGGAATGTTTCCTGTGTCTTGCCTCCTGTGTGCTAAGTCCATTATTTCCTTTCTTTGTGTTTAATCCTCAACACAACTTTATGAGGTAAACCCTCAGGATCCCCATTTCTGCAGATCAGTAGTTTGAGGCCCAGAAAGAGTAAGTGACTTGGTCAAGGTTCCGAACTTCCCATCACAGTTATAATAAAAGCCATGCATTTTACCCTTGTGAAGTCCCACTGGCACAGGCTTCTCTTTTCTCTGACCTTGCCCAGTACTTTCCTCCTTTCTCCATGAATTCTCCCGACTTTGCACTGGTTTTCTGTTCATTGAACTTGCCAAGCCCTTTTCTGCTGTAGGGCCTTGGTACTAGCTGTTTGCTCTGCCTAAAATGCCCTTCCGCCTGATTTCTTTTGCATGACTGCCTCTGTCTTGACTTTCAGGTCTTATTTACATGTCTCAACTTGTTCCCTGAGCAGCCATAACTGATACGATTGGGTGACAGTTTTAATTCTCGGGATAGTACTTATCATTGTCTGACTTGATTGTTTTATCTTTTTTGTCTTCACTAGAGTGTGTGTATCATGAGAACAGGGACCAGGACTGTCTTATTTGACCTACGTCCTCAGCACCTGGAGTAGGGGTAATATATAGTAGGTACTCAATGTGTCAAATAAAAAGGATTTAAGTTTCGAATCAAGGGGTCCTCTCTAAAGCCCTGGCTATTAAGTTGTATGGTTTGCATTTTAATCCTATTCAGTTTTTTATATTTATATGATATGAGTCCTAAGTACACGACCAGCCAGTGCCAGAGCAAATCTTAAAGAAAATTTGTAGCAGCAGTTTTTTCAAACTGTTGGGCCTCAAGAGCTCTTTACATGCTTAAAAATTACTGAGGACCTCAAAGAACTTCTGTTGACATGAGTTATACCAATCTGTATTTATAATATTCAAAATGAACCCTGAGAAAATTAACACAGAAAATATAAGAAATAGACCTACTGCATATTAAAACAGTAACATATATTTTTAATAGACAATAACTGTGTTTTCCAAAACAAAAAAAATTCAGTGAGAATTTTTACATTTTTGAAAATTGCTTTGAGATCTGGCTTAATAGAAGATAACTGGACTCACATACCTGCCTCTGCCTTGAGTCTCTTGTGACATCACATGTCTTGCAGCCTCTGGAAAATTCCACTGTACATGTATGACAGACTGAGTGAAAAGCAAATGACACCTTGGTGTTCTTATGAAAATAGTTTTGACTTTGAAGATTCTCCAAAAGGGTCTTGGGAGCTCTCAGGGGTCCCAGGGGTACCATTAAGAGCCACTGGCTTATAGGATAGGTAGGTAATTTGGAAGCTTGCATGGTGGCATGGAACATTTGGGGGAGGAAAGCTTTCTGTTCGGAAATATATGCATGGGAATGCGTTTAAGCTGTTCTTGCAGAACAAAATTGCTTCCCAGCTAAAGCTCCTCCTGCATCGCAAAGGAACACTGAGAACTTGGAAGCCAATGGTACTTGTGTTCCTCTTTTCCAGGTGAGCAAGATTAACCAACCAGTCCAGAAGTTCTGCAGTGGGAGGGGTCATTAAAAAATGGTAAAGCGCAGGTTCCTCTCCTCTCCATGTCTGAAAACAGTCACTTCAAATGCAACTTCCCTAATGGCTGTTGCTCTACAACCCCTTACATTGGTGGTTCTTGCAGCTGTTGGCCTTGGATGAAGTTGTGTCCTGTGATAGAAATTAGATTGTCTCGAAGCATTATTTTCCTCGGGTTCTGTCACAACTAGTGTTAAAAGCATCAATGTGGAAGCTATTAGAAGTAGATGAGGGAAATTCCTGGCGGTCCAGTAGTTAGGACTCTGTACTTCCACTGCAGGGGGCATGGGTTCGATCCCTGGTTGGGGAACTAAGGTCCCACATGCCTCGTGTCATGGCCAAAAAGAAAAGTAGATGACGTATTCCATGTTAGTCAGTTTAAGTGTTTAAGTAGGGTAAATGAGTGCAAATCCAGGTCTCTGGGGAGTATTTTGCATGTGTCTTGGGTGATGTATACAATTGTCAAAATTAAAGTAAGTGGGTGGGAAAAACACATGGGGCAGTTGGTCATCAGGAAGTGGGTGATGCACCAGGGGCAGGCATGACGGGGGTCTTCAGTGCCTGACACCAGGGCTTGGAAGGGCTGAATTTAAGAGGGCAGTGTCAGTGGGTTTCTTTTTGTCCCCTGATTACTGAAAGTCAGACTGTTCAGCCCTAAGGGCCAGGTGGCTTCATCTTAATGAAATACAAGAGGCTTGCTTCTACATGTTAATAAAAATGTGTGAGTCTGTGGTTTTGGGGTCTATTCACTGCCATAAAGTAATGATTCTGATTTCTTCCCTTGTTCGTCCACCCTTGAGGATTAAGTGATACCTTAGTTAACTTCTTGGTTAATGAAAGTGTTCTAACTTGATCTCATTTCAGGAGTTGCTAACTTTTAAATTCTGAATTGTGTGTAGGCGATAGTTGAGGTTTTTTTTTTTAGAAAAACGAATATAATGCAATTAGTTAAGTATGTGCAGGAAAACTAGATGGGAAAAATGACAATCAGTGAGGTTCTGCCACAAAGCTTTTAGCAAAAAAAAAAAAAATTGGATTTCTTTCCTATCTTGAACTGTTTAAAATGAAATGAACATACTTCTTTTTTGATGAGGCTGTGCTTTAGCCTGTCTTAACACCCAAGTGGAAGAGGTTCTAAATATTGAATTACATCATTCCTTTGAAGAGGTTTCCACCCTCCACCCCCGCCTTCCAGCAGGGGCCTGGTTTGATGTTAGAAGAAGGGAAAGTGGAGATGAAGTCTGGCTGTCTTGGGTGTTTTGAATCTGGGGGCTGAGAAGCAGTACCTTGGATGACTTGTCCTACTGTCGGCCACTTAACGGGCCTGCAGAGGACTGAAACATTTCTGGGACCTTTGTTTATTTGAGTGTGTTTCCAGCAGTGCTGACAAAGTAAGAAGGATCTATCCAATAGAAGAATCACAAGTTATGGACAGAAGTGAGTGAAGACTTTGAAGGAAGAAAAGGGAACGTCTTCATTTCAGTCTCACTTGAAAATAAAAAAGTGAGCCCTTAGTAAGGGCCAGGTACTGGGCTGAGCACTTTGTGTGGATTATCTGGTTTTCCCCTCATGATGACCCTGTGAGATAGGAAGGGTGTTCACCGCACCTTTTTTTTTTCTTTCTTTTGCGGTATGCGGGCCTCTCACTGCCGTGGCCTCTCCCGTTGCAGAGCACAGGCTCCGGACGCGCAGGCTCAGCAGCCATGGCTCACGGGCCCAGCCGCTCCGCGGCATGTGGGATCTTCCCGGACCGAGGCACGAACCCGTGTCGCCTGCATCGGCAGGCGGACTCTCAACCACTGCGCCACCAGAGAAGCCCCCACCCCACCTTTTTTTATATGCATGAGGGAGTTGAAATTCAGAAGTTATGTAAATTGCTTAAGAACACACAGCAGGGCTTCCGTGGTGGCGCAGTGGTTGAGAATCTGCCTGCCAATGCAGGGGACATGGGTTTGAGCCCTGGTCTGGGAGGATCCCACATGCCGCGGAGCAACTAGGCCTGTGAGCCACAACTACTGAGCCTGCGCGTCTGGAGCCTGTGCTCCGCAACAAGAGAGGCCGCGATAGTGAGAGGCCCGTGCACCGCGATGAAGAGTGGCGCCCGCTTGCCACAACTAGAGAAAGCCCTCGCACAGAAACGAAGACCCAACACAGCAAAAATAAATAAATAAATTAATAAACTCCTACCCCCAACATCTTCTTAAAAAAAAAAAAAACAAAACAACAAAAAACACACTGCAGCTAACTGATGATGCTGGGATTTGAATCCAGGTGTTCTGAGTCAATGTTTCTAGCCTTTTTGGACATATTAAGGGATGGTCAGTGGGAGAGGGGTACTTCTTTTCAGGGATGGAAGTTAGATATTTTGTTTCTGGCTCTCCAGATTTCTTTTAGAAATCTGTTCAAAAGGGCTAGCAGGCCTGTATTCTCCATTCTTGATCCAACAGTATGAACTTGGCTTTTATTAGTTTTAGGAAAACAATCCCCTAAAAACCAGTGTAATTTCTTTTAGGCAGCAGACAAGTTGATACTGTAGTACGTTGAACCCAAGTTTGACTGCTTGCCGTGTCCCAGGCACTGTACTAGGGACTGGGAGGCAGTGGGGAAGAATAATTTTGCTGTTCTTACTCTCATGGACTCACAGTCTAATGGTGAAGACAGGTAAACAAGCAACCAACTGAACAGGTGATTTTAGGACAGTGGTAGTGGGCCCAGATGGGGTAATTGGAGTGCTATATAGAGCAGCGTATTGCCAACATATAACCCAGATTTGGGGAGTCTGAGAGGGCCTCCCAGAGGCAGTGACATCAAACTGGGATTGTAAAGGTGACTGGAAGTTAGCCACAGGGGGTGGTGGGGAGGCGAGGGGAGGAGTGTCAGGCAGCAGGAACGGCGTATGCCAAGGCCTGGGGAACAGGGAGGCATACAGCATGTTGGGGAATCTGGAAGAGTTCATCATAGCTGGAGTGTAAAAGCAGTGTGGAGAGTACAGAGAGACGAGGAAGGAGAGGTAGACAGGGACCAGATTATGGAGAGCCGTGAAGAGATTTGGGAAGGTTTTAAGTAGAGGAATGACATCGTCTGGTTTATGCTTCTAGAAGGTCATACTGGCTGTGCGTGTAGAATAGATGCAGGGAGAAAGACAGATTCAGGGAGATGAATAGGAAGGGTTTATGGAGCCCAGTTGAGAAATAGTAATGGCTGCAGTTGGGCCGGGGAAGAGGAGTTCAAAAGAATTGGGGGAGTCAAGAAATATATTAAAGCTTAAACTCTGTAAGATTTGATGCCCATTAAACTTCTTCATTCATATATTTGACATACTTACTAAGCACCTACCATGTGGTAGGCACTGGTGATGGGAATGCAGTGGGTATGCAAAACAGATCCCAAACAGATCTGGGATTTAAGTAGGGTAAGGGATGAGATAGGGATGAGTGTGTTCTAGGCCCAAGGGAACAGCATGGGCAAAGGCCCTGTGACAGGGAAAAGGAGAGAGGGGAGACAGGAGATGTCACCAGACTCTGTGGAGGTAGATGATGTGAGTATGGAGGAGGAGAAGAGGGTTGGGCAGACAGGTGAGTTCTTTTTGGTACATTGAGATGCTGTGGGCATTTAGGAGCTGAATCCCAGTAGCTCTTGGCTATGAGACAGATTTGGGAATCCTCATCCTAGAGAAACCACTGGAGCCAGCAGAGTGGACAAGATGACCAGGCAGGTATAGAAAAGGCAAAGAGCAACACAGATTCTGTGACCACGGATTTCTTCTCCAAGGAGATCTCTGAATTGGTGCATTTTTTTTTTTTCCAGCCTTTACAGTGTTCTTTATATTTGTGGAAAGCTTGGTATGTCTGCTTTTCTGTGAACTCACATTGATTTTTTTAATTGAAATATGATTCACATACAAAAAATGATAACCCTTTTAAAGTATACAATTCAATAGGACTTCCCTGGCAGTCCAGTGGTTAAGACTCCGTGCTTCCACTGCAGGGGCCACAGGTTTGATCCCCGGTCTGGGAAGTAAGATCCCACATGCCATGTGGCACGGCCAAGGGGAAAAAAAAAAGTATACAATTCAATGCTTTTGAGTATTGGCGCATTTTTATTCCCACCTTGCTTACCAATAGAATCTGACATCCCTTTTCTTTATAGTTTGCTCAGGGAACAGTTTCAGAGGACAGTGAATTGAAGCTGGGCCAGCGGGTGATGTGAGGCTCAGCAAAGCCACCACAGCTCCATCTGCCTGAGGACGTCACAGAGGCAGTAGTAATCCACCTTTCTCCACCCTGGTCGAGCCTCCCTGGGGGAATCCTGTTTTAGAAGGTGCATCAGCTGGTTAGAGCAGTGGTAGGAGGTGGAGGTGGTCTAGAAATGGCTTCTGTAGATTGCATGATTTACTTTCTGCCGAGTACTTTGGTGGGTGCTTTATAAACACAATCGTATTGAGCCCCTGACCACCTGCTGAGGGAGGTACTCTTACTATCCCTCTTTTATAGATGGGAAAAGCGAGGCTTAGGGAAGTTACGGATCTGGCCTGAAGCCGTGCAGTGATGAGCTGGCAGAGCGGGGGTTGGAACCCTGGCTCTTGAGGCCAGGTGCTGTCAGGAACAGGGGACGATGCTGATGCTTTGCAATCAGAAGCCATGTCTTAAGGAGAAATCAGATAGAGAGCATTCACATACTCAGAGGTCTTTGAACATCGGAAGACAGATCAGTAGCAAAAATTCTGGGAGGTGTTTGTCCTTGTGTCGGGGGGTGGGGGACAAGGGCAGGAGTGTCTTCTGACTAGGCTGTTTGAACCTAGGGTAGACCTCATTGCCAGGTGTTCAAGCAGAAGCGAAGACTATACCTAGGCGAGATGGGGGGTGGGGTGGGACGGGGGGAGTTCTGTCATTGGGCAAGAGATGGAATTACAGGCTTTGCAGGGTTGCTTCCGCCATTTATTCTATGATTCTGTATATTTGGAAAGGCCAGAATGTTCTGTGGTTGGGAGTTGAGTATAATTCTGCATTGTTCAGCTTTTTCTCAAGGGGTGAATTAGGGAGAGTAATTATCTTCCCTAAAGTGAAGTGTATCATCATGGGTCATACAGGAGTTCATTTGTTGATACCCAGCTGACTTTTTATGCAGGGGATCCTTTCCTTTGCTGAGTTTAAATTTTTTAAAAATTTATTAATTTTCCAGTTTTATTGAGATACTTGACATATAATATTGTGTAAGTTTAAGGTGTACAACATAATATATGTATATATTGCGAAATGATTACCACAATAAGTTTAGTTAATATCTGTCTCCATACATAGTTAAAAATTTTTTTCCTTGTGATAAGAACTTTTAAGATCTATTCTCTTAGCAACTTTCAAATATACAATACACTATTGTTAACTGTAGTTGTCATGTTGTACATTATATGCCCAGAACCTATATAATGAACAGAGAAAGTTTAATATAAAGAATTCTTTTTATTTATTTTTTTATGGTATGCGGGCCTCTCACTGTTGTGGCCTCTCCCATTGTGGAGCGCAGGCTCAGGGGCCCAGCCACTCCGTGGCACGTGGGATCCTCCCTGACCGGGTCACGAACCCATGTCCCCTGCATCAGCAGGCGGACTCTCAACCACTGCGCCACCAGGGAAGCCCCTTTTTATTTTTTAAATTGAGGTATAGTAAATTTATAATATTATATAAGTTTCATTTATACAATATAGTGATTCATAATTTTGAAGCCCAAGAATCATCCAGAGTTCCACCTCACCTCATTAAAAAAATAATGAAAAATAGCTAGCATTGAGCAGTGAAAGTCCTCCAGCCCCTGTACTGGGCACTTTGCACGTACCATTTCATCTATTCCTCAACTCCTTGAAGTACGTATTATCCCCATTTTACAGATGGGGAAAGGAAAGCAGAGAGGTTTAAGTGGCCTGGATGACAGTGGTGGACTAAAAATAATAGTTAGTAGGCCAAGAGACAGTTGGAGCTCTGGAGCTGACCACCTGGGCTTGTTTTCATAGATGTCTGGTGACCAATTCAGAGTTTGTTAGCAAAGAGCCCTAGGTGTCCATATAGTGTTTGATGTACCAGGGTCATGCAGCTCAACTGCAGGTTGGCCCTGGCTCTGTTTTTCCCTTAGGTGATCCCCAGCCACTGTGTGAGTGACACAGGAGCCCTGGGTACAGCTGTGAAGAGTTTGCAGGCACAAGTGGTTCAGGATCAGATAAAGAGGCAGGCTCTCCCACCCTGCTTCTAAACAACAGGAAGTCTTCCATAAGATTGCTCCCAGGCCCATGGCACCGGCTGACTTTCCACCTCCTCCCCTCCAGGCCCCAGAGGCCTGTTCTGTTGACTATCAGTGGCCTTTGTTTTTACTTCCAGGACATCACTGATGATTGCACCAGAACCTCTCCTCCCCTCCCCCCTGCCCCTCCTCCCCTCC
>NW_020173397.1:2346433-2384715 GCF_003031525.2 Neophocaena asiaeorientalis asiaeorientalis | reverse complement strand
ATTGGAACCCCTGGCAGATTGCTCAGTAGAGGATCATTAACTGTGTGGATGTATTGGCCTGCGTTTTCTGGGGGAAATGTAAAGTATGCCTAAAGTTTATTTGTTCAACTATCTACTTAATAAGCATGTTGATGAGGAAGAAGATACTTAAATTTTTTCCCTATCAAAATATTATGTGGCGACGGTAGAAAAATTAGGAAATACCAAAGTAGGAAAATTAGCAAATAGAATTGTGCGTATAAAAGAAAATCAGTTCTCCATAGTCTTGTCACCCAAAGAATAAGAATGGTTAACATTTTAATCCATGTTCCAGGTATCACCATTGAACAGTTCTGTTTACCAGTCACGTAGACCAGGGTTATAACCTGGGCCTTCCTGCTTGTTTGTAGCTCAGTTTCCCAACAGCAAAATGGGAATAATGGTAGCGCCTGCCTCATGCTGTGGTCCTGAGGATTTGAGAACATTTGTAAAGCTCTCAGCACAATGGTGGGCATGATAATGCTTGCCAAATGCTAGGCATTATTATTGGAAACGGTCGTAATGCAGAACCTTGCTGCACGAGTGTGGTCCAGACATGTACCTCAATTATCAACCGCAGGCAACGTTGAGTATGTCATGCTTTGTCATTCCAGAACACTGAATTTTGTCCACTTCTTCCCATTAAGGGCCTGAAGCTTTTAGTAAGGTGACCAGGTGGTGCTGAAAGTTCAGTGAATAGCAGTCATACTCCTGTTTCCTGGCCTGGTCTCCCCTGGGGCCAAATACTCCTTCAAAGGCCAAGCCCGAAAGGAGAGTCATTCACAGCAGACAAGGCCCCTTGCCCTCTTGCCTGAGCACGTACCTGCTCTCCTGCGTTCAGCAACTTGCCAGTGTCCTTCTGGGAGGTCGAAGTGTGCAGACACAAATTTGGTCTGACTCAAAATTCAAACAGAACTTGTTTCCCAGTAATCAGTTCCAGAAGTACACTGACTTCCTGACCCTTTATGATGAAACTTTTATATATAAGCACATAAGGGAAATACTAATGCCCCTTAGTGGTTTTCATTTGTGCAGCTTCGGGGGATGTTGTTTAAAACATTGGTTTGCCTTTAGGTATAAAATATCCAGTTAGGAAGAAATGACAGGATGATAGCCTCGATTCTGGAGAGGGGGACTTGGCAATCTGTCCCTCTGCATGTTGTCTGTCTTTCCCCAAGGTCGACAGATGCTGGCTCTTCTGTTTGAGAGTTTGTGTTCTCAGCTGCTGTCTCTCTTTATACATAAGTTCAAGGCAGTGCTCTTTATGTCTCTTGTAACATCTTGGTTGTTGGGGGGATAAATGAGTTTTTCCTTGCTGTTTCTCACAAGCAGTGAACTGAGGTTCTTTAATGGTTTGTTTTCTTACCTGCCGCTCCTGCTAAGATAGGAGAAATGCTTCCTGAGGTTTCCTGCTCATCATTGCTGCATACTAATTCTGAAAAGAAAACTTGGCACCCAGAAAGCAATTTCAGGAGAGTATGCTTTTCCACGCCCTTACAACTCTTGTGGCTTTGCGGGAGGAATGCTTTCTGGCAAGGAATCTTGAGTAAAGAGATGGGCAAAGATGTTTAAGGGGGTCTGGGTTTGGAGGAGAGGTCTGGGGAAGACCTAGGTGACCCTGAACGTTTACACACCAGGTGCCTGAGGAAGTGATGGGGAGGTACTGCAGTCCACACCAGCACACACTCTTCCCATAAAACTGAGATTGTTTCTTTTTTTTTTTTTTGTGGTACACGGCCCTCTCACTGTTGTGGCCTCTCCCGTTGTGGAGCACAGGCTCCGGACGTGCAGGCTCAGCAGCCATGGCTCACGGGCCCAGCCGCTCTGCGGCATGTGGGATCCTCCCGGAGCGGGGCACGAACCCATGTCCCCTGCATCGGCAGGCGGGCTCTCAACCACTGCGCCACTAGGGAAGCCTCTGAGATTGTTTCTTAGATGTCAATTTAGTTTTTTACAATTGGCTCCCACTCCTCAATATTTATGCCTCTGATGAAAGCTGTTTCTATGAGTCATGTCAATATTTTCTTTGATATTTGTGTGTGTGTGTCTACTAGGCTGTGTAGAGATTTCCTGAACTTAAGAGCATTTTCTAGGACTGCCCCTAACTAGCTGTGTGCGTTCCTGACCAAGGTTCTTAAGCAACCTCAACCTTACTCTTCTTAATTGCATTGGGAAGGGTTTGGACCAGGTGCTAAGATTCTTTCTCTCTCTGCAAGTGTCTCTTGGTGAAGTATGAGAAGGAAGGACCCTGGAATAGCATTTGGGTGAAGTGTGTAGGTTGTTGAATTCTTAAAAGGCTGCCAGAGCTTTGTGGTGTTTATTACTAGGTTTCCTCTTATTAATTTCATTTTGTTGCTTTGGCACCTCAGCCCAGGCACTGCTGGACCCAAGTTTTATACCAGGTGTTTCCTTCTGACTGAACATTCCCTGAGGCAGATTGAATATGTTAATGTTTCATAAGTCAGACTTTCCAGCTCCTCAGGACTGCAGAGTTCTTGGCTGACTTCCTCCTCTCTTCATATTCACTATTTATTATCGAGGGTCTTCAACTTGGAGAATTGGATCCAGGCATGGTTTCATTAGAAACAAGCATTACTGTGGTTGGAATATCCTGAAATTAAAGAATATGTGGGAAAAATGTGGTTGCAGATGTCCTGCTTGGCTCAGTGAATTGCCTGCCTGTCACACTCCCATTTAAATTTGACTTTTAAGTAGGCCGCTTTGGAAAATTGAGCGAAGCCAATTTTCAGTGACTTTCCCACCCCCCCACTCCCGAGCATTTCTTTCCTTCTAATAATGTTGCATATTTTACTTTGTCTAGGATTCTCAAGAAAGCCATGTCTGACAAGATGTCTAGTTTCCTTCACATCGGAGACATTTGTTCTCTGTACGCCGAGGGATCGACAAATGGATTTATTAGCACCTTGGGGTAAGAGCACTTGGTTTCTTGTGTGGCAGGATTTGTTTAAGACATCATAACATCAGCTTAAAAACTGATTTTTCTAGGACAAGAATGTTTCCATTTTACTGGCTTTTCCAGCAGTGGTTGGAATCATGAATATCAAATCTCACGTTAACCAAGTGAGATTTGTACTTACACAAAAGTACTGTTTTCCTGTCAATTCTGCAAGAGTGAAATCTCATTAGTTAGGACTGTAAATTCAGAATTTATCATAATTTCCTCTTTTTTCATATGTTCGGGGGGCAAGTGTTAAGTATATGGGATGAATTTTAAGATGAATATTTACAGACCCCAAGGAAGTGCTTTAGCTTTGTAAAAGCTCTTATTTTTACACGGTGACTTATTTGTTGTACAAGCAAAGACCAGAACTTATCAGATGCTTATCTCTCTTCTTCGAAGCAGAACTTTTCCTGCTTCAAGTTGCTGTGTGCACCTGAAAGTTACAAACTGCACAAAGTTCTTTAAGTCAGATTTTTGGTCTTTTGTGCTTTCTTCAGTTGTTTCCCCCCCCCCCAATCTCTTAAGGGTATAAATACATTCCCTAATGTACTCATTTGATTATCTTCTCCCTTCTTTCCCTACTCCTGTTGTCTAGAAGAGGAATTGAGAGGTGAATTAGCCCCAAAGGCAGACACAAGCAGAATGGGGAGTGAAGATGGTTAACTGCCAGAAGAGTCACAAATGGCCTATAATGTCTTTGCTGGAAAGGAGTAGTGGGTGGCATTGTTGTATTTGGCAAGAGCTGATCTCAAATAGATGGGGCGCAGGAAGGCAACAGCTTCTCCAAGAACCTCATTCTTACTGCAGCCAGAACCTTCATTTTAATCATACTTCTTAAAGTATGCTTGTTCCCTGGTATTTGTGCAGAGTGAGCACTCTTAGGCTCTCTTTCAGTTACTCCAGCCTCAAAGAGCAAGTTATGTCAGGTAAAGAGTTTTATAGCTCAACTGGACCTCTCTGAATAAAGATTTTATTTTCAAGAGTCATCTGATAAAAACAAGTCATCCACGACTGCCTGATCACCAAATCAAGTGATTTTTTTTTCTGAGTCCTTACCTTTTTTTTTAACTTCTCTAAAGACCCACCCTTCACATTTTACCTTCTGTGGCTTTTGGCAAAGAGTCCTGCTGCTCTGCCTCTCTGTTGTCCCTTTTTTCTTCTTGGCTGACTCCTTGCTTTTTCCATCCGTGGTTGAATCTTGAGTCCTCTTCTTATTTTTCACCCATAACAGCACCAATAATAAGTAGGAATGGTAACTCCTTCCACGAATCCTATGGGTGTTTACAGCTCTGTGCCGTGTACTGTACATACACCATCCCTTTAATCCCCAAACAGCTTTTTACAGTGAGGACTGTCATTATTGCTATTGATGGGGGCAAAACCTCTGAGCATCAGAGAGGTGAAATCACCTGCCCCGGGGTTTCACAGTTGCGAAGATTCAGGACTCTAAGACCAGCGCTCCTAACGGTTGCCCTTGACAGGGCAGACTTTTCCTTCCTGGCTTTGCTGACCACCCCTCTCTGGCTGAATTGGCTCACCACCCTCCTAACTGTCCGCCCAGAGCTCTTACCTGGATGCCTTGTTAAATCTCAACCCCACTCTATGCCCCATCCCTCCTCTTTGGCCCCAGTTTCTTTTAACGGTGCCACTGCCCTTCCAGTCACCTGGGCACGCTTCCTGTCACTTGCTCAGTCTACTGTACCAGCCCCTATAAGGTTAATACCTCCTTTTCTTCCAGAGCATCTGTTCTTAGATTCCGTATGAAGTGCAGAGCTTTCTACGCGTTTTCCTCAAGTATTATGAACAAATTAATGATAAGGTCTCCCCCTTTAACATGAGGATGGCTCTTTTATGAATTTTGGGCCCTAGTCCTTCCTTTAGGTGAATATTTTATTCCCTGCACGTATTTGAGGATAATTGGCTTAGAAATGGATTTGGAAAATAAAGTGTGACCTTTTTCCTTCTCATATTTCTTACATTTATGGAGCAGCAGTCATGGTTGACGATGAGTGACTGCCAGTTTTTGTGGAATCAGCCTCCATCTCCATTTATGTTGCCCAGTTCCACTTATATAGATGGTGGTTACCTCCAAATGGCTTTATTGACTCACTGAACTTTAGAACTCAACTAGGACCTTGGACAGCCCAAGCATATGACATGCAGTGTCAGAGATGTGCTTCTGAATCACCTGCAGAACTTGTTAAAAATAAAGGTTCTTGGCTCCCATTCTGGAACACGGCTTTCGTAGGCCTGGGGAGGATGGGCACCGGGTATCAATATATTTAAGAAACAAAAAGTCTTATGAACATCTGCCTACTTGAGAATCCTTGAGACCTACTCTTCGATTTTACACATGAAGAAACTGAGACCAGGAGGAGTGAAGCGATGGAGTTAGTGTCGTGCCGCTAGTAGGTGGCCGGCTGCCATCTACAATTCACTTTCTTCTAGCCTAGACTGGGGCCCTTTCTCCTACCTCTTCCTGCTTGTTTGAGAGCTTGATGATAAATTAACCCAGTCCCGCATTGGATTCCAAGGCATTCCCCCTGGCCCCTGCATACACATATTATATTTGATCTGGTGGCATTACCTTATTTATACTCACAGAGGCTCAGTGATTCTTGACTTTCTGCTCTTGAGTTTTGCATTACAGTTCAGGCTGTGACCACACTGTCCCTCTTGTTGATGCAGAGGGCTCTTGTGTCTCGGAGCTGAAGGAGGCAAATTGCTGGTGGGACACTTTTGATTCATCCACCAAGTAAATACTGAGCACCCAGCCTGGACAGGAAGTGTGCTGGCCCCGGGCACCTTCTGGGCCACAGAGCCGGCAGATCTCTGCCCTCATGGAGTTCGTAGCCTAGTGCACCATTTGTGTTTCAGCCCAGTGATATTGGGGCGGCAGAGGAGAGGCAGAGAGGGCCTGGGGCAGGAACGGCTTGAGGGCCTTCATGGAGAAGATGGGGCTTCTGAATCGAGGTCTTGAAAGACGCGCAGGACTTTAGCAGTTGTCAGGGAATTTTGGAGGAAGGAGCAGTAAGATTTAAGGCCGGGTATTTAATGGTACCTTGCCTTTGGGATAAGGCACAGATTAATGGAAGAAACCCTGGAAAACCATATTAACTGGGAGCAAATTCTGTGGTCACTTGGAAAATGAGCCAATCGTACCGATACCACTTTTAGGAACTTGGAAAAGTCATTTAAACTCCTCAGAACTTCAGTTTCCTCATCTGTTCAAACAAAAATATTGTTTTAAAATCGGTTCTAAAAGCATTGTACAAGTCAGTCCTCTCCCGCTGGCGCAGGCTCAGCGGCCATGGCTCACAGGCCCAGCCGCTCCGCGGCATGTGGGGTATCTTCCCGGACCGGGGCACGAACCCGTGTCCCCTGCATTGGCAGGTAGACTCTCAACCACTGCGCCACCAGGGAAGCCCTCAGTTGGGACTTTAAACATGGGGGCTTTATATATAATTTGGGGCTGGTTATTTATCTGTAATTTTTGCACTAGTTGCTTTTGAAGCTCCAAAGTCCTTTCTTATTTCGATGCTTTTGTACGTGGGGTTCCCTCCCCCTGAAAACGCTCCCCTCTTCTTCATCCCCCACCTTGACTTCAGTTTTCAATAGCTCCAGTTTTCCCTCTTCCACCAGCAGCTTTTCAGATGGCCTCAGGCATAGTTAGTTTCTGGCTGTATTTTGTTCTCTTCCTTTACAGCCTTTGGTTTATATTCTTGTTATCAGTTTGTCTTTGTGGCTCCTGCACAAACTAGCCTTGAGCTCCCTAAGGGCAGGGGCCTGGCTTCTACTCATCCTCACATCCCAGGACGTAGCTCAGTGCCTGGCATGGGGTGGGCCCCTCAGCTACCGTTGGTTGAGTGCGCGGATCCCTTGCTATGCCCCCGACTTGAGCATTAGTGCGTGCTGTGCTCAGGTCTCTCATGGCTGCGGGTAAGAGAAAAGAGCCACAGAAAACAGTAGCTGAATGTGTCTGTTGCAGAAGCAGAGTCTTGGGTGTTTGGATGAGGTTTAGCTCCCTACATAGGAAACCTTTAGTGTCAACAGCTCCCTGGCAGGAGAATAGGGCAGCCTAAGGTTTGTGCAGGAACAGCCCTGAGTATTTGATTTTTGCAGAGTGCTTAGGGTTTTATTTTCTTAGACTTGGCTTGGTACAACATTTATCTTTATTTTCTTTGCAGCCTGGTTGATGATCGTTGTGTTGTACAGCCAGAAGCTGGGGACCTTAACAATCCACCCAAGAAATTCAGAGGTAAGTTGGTGACCTTCCCAGAGCGGGTCCCTTGACTCATTTGAAAATTCATGAAGTGTGTTGCTCTGTGTGGATTTAGTTTTTTTAAAGCAGTCGTAGGTTTATTTGCTTACATATTTTTTAAAAGTATGATACCAATTTCAAGCTTTCTGACCTCTTGAGAATGCATAAATAAGTTCAGTGTCAAGATTGGGATGGCTTGTATTAGGGCCTTCATTTGTCTCTTGAATACATGTTGGTAAGTGCTAATTCAGTTTAAAGCCTCACACTTGTGCAGATATTGCCAAACAAACAGGATTTCTGGATTGAGTCACAAGGAACAAGTGTTATTTCCGCAGATCTTGCTGTCCCTTTGGGGGTTTGATATCCTTAGATACCTCGCCTTCGAGTGAGAAGTTCTCGATTATTACTTACTTTTTGAGTTAAAAGGCATAGGTGGGACGGCTTTCCTGCTGGTAGCCTAGCAGTGTTGGCTTTCTTAGTAGGCCTCTTGCGTTTGATGCCTTCCTTGGAAGGTAGCTTAGTTTATTCCAGGAAGTGTTTAAAATATAGTTGTTATCTTAAAGTGAGAAATATTTTTTTTTTTATATTTTGCTGTGGTTAGTGGTTCTCAGCTCTGGCTGTGTAGTAGAATTATCTGGGAGAGATTTTAAATGGCTGCTCAGGGCCCCACTCCAGTCCAATTAAAGAATCTCTCAAGGTTGCAGCCTAGGCACTGGCATTTTCAAGGCTTTCCGTGTGATTTTTATATGCAGCCAGGGCTGAGAACCCACTGGGTTAGGTATTTGACTGATGGCTTCAGTCCCAAAGAGTTTAAACCTTGCTGTTTGCAGATTGTATCCTTTGAGTTATAAGTTCTTATTGTTAGGTGATTTAGAAACTGTTTGAGTTTTTTGGATAAAAGCTAAAGAAATTAGAATAAAATAGGAGGCAGACGTTCAGATGGGGAGAAGCCATTTGGAAGACGTTCAGTGTTGAGCTGCATCCAGTTGGCATGAGTCTGCCAGCAGAACGTTTTCACCTGGGGGGTGCTGGTGGGAGACTGTTAAAAAAAAAAATTGTTGGCGTGGGGCTTCCCTGGTGGCGCAGTGGTTGAGAGTCCGCCTGCCAATGCAGGGGACACGGGTTCGTGCCCCGGTCTGGGAAGATCCCACATGCCGCGGAGCGGCTGGGCCTGTGAGCCATGGCCGCTGAGCCTGTGCGTCCGGAGCCTGTGCTCCACAACGGGATAGGCCACAGCAGTGAGAGGCCCGCGTACCGCAAAAAAAAAAAAAAAAATTGTTGGCGTAAGCCTGATGTGACAGGAACCTGGGGTTCCTGTTGCCTCTGTTGCCTTTTTCTTCTCAGTTCCTATTCCATGTCATCTTCCAAAACAGAATCCTGAATGCAGCAGAAAGATTGGATCCAGTGATCATAATCCAGTCACTCACTCATAGAATTAATTCCCTACTCTGAATTATATAATGTGCTGCAGTTTATCTTTTAAAAGAGCCAAGAGTGATAGACTTGAGCCAAGAGTGACGGACAGATAATGTGCTTAGGGCTCTGCAAGCATTTTTAGCTCTTGGAGGGCTCTGTTCTCCCTGGGAGGGGATTGAAGCCCTCGTAGGTAGAGGTTTAGCACCTTGTCTGGAGTCACAGAGCTGGTGATGGGTGCAGTAGGAGCTGGGCTTGTCCACTTGGGCTGCACAGAGAAATCACCTGGGGGACATTCAGAAATATCACGTATGAGCTCCACTTCCAGAGATTCTCATTTAATTGGGCGTTTGAGATATTTTGAAAGCTCCCTGGGTGAGTCTTCCGTGCAGCCTAGGTTAAGAAGCACTGCTAATAGAGCCTGAGCTATAAATTCCCGGCTTTACTACATAGCAGGGAGCTGGTCCACACGTTGCTTTTGCAGCAGGGACCAGGTGAAGGGATGAGAAGCTTATTGCTTGGGTCCGATGTGAGCTCTTATCCCATTCTACACCCAGGCTCTGGGAGTTGGGAAAGGAAGCTGAGAAAGATGTTAATGGACTGTACAAAGTTAACCAGTGGCTATTTGAATACAGGTTTAGAACGTTAAAATAAACAGGACCATAGCCAGGGGAAGTCAGGAGAGATATATGTTTTCCTGGCGCTAGGGTAAAAGTGCCTGGTGCTTAGATGTATACCTGGTGGCTGATTGAAAGGGATTGTTCTGAGATAAAAGTGACAGTCCGATAGAGGCCATTTAGAAAGAACCAAATTCCATTTATGGCCTGGCCTGGTTCTACAGGTGGTCACGTGACAGTGACTTAATTTGTTGACTGTCTTTCCCCATAAATTAAAAATAAAGGTTTCTAGGTTGTGAGGTGCTTTGTACTTGTGGGAAATCTGGTTCAAAACAAGCTTTGCTGCAGGCTTTGTGAATGTAGGTCAGGGCTGCCTAAATTCCTTGTGGTGAGCCGGAGGCCCTTTGCACACAGGTGAGGGGCCCAGGCCCATCTCCCTTCGCAGCCACTGCCGTGCCAGGAAGGTCTCTTCCACCTTGGAACCCGGGCGACCTTTTCCAAAGCAGCCTTTCAATTCTGGTGTAGCGTACTTTGAAACATTTTTCTCTAAAATGAAGAGAAAGATCTCTCTTTAGAAAGGGATGACTGCCTCTCCAAATACTAGTCTATTTTGAAGTTGAAGTCATTTTGATGTTTAGAAATGGTGCATAGGGCAGTTGGGCAATTTGGAGGCATTTCTAGTCCATTTCCTTGCTGTGCCATTGCACCTCAGAGTTTAACAAACACATATGGAAAAGTGAGGTGCTGGCAAGCGGCCGCATAGAATGATGGAGTCTTTATCCAAGCAGTCAGCAGAGCTACATTTAGTCATTTGGGTTTGCTGTCGCTTCCATTGTTTCCTTGCCAAGTTGTTTCCTATATTGAGAACCATCATAACCTGTTCTTAAGTAAATGGAAGCCAAAGGCCTATTTATCTAATACTCCCTGTGGCTTCTGACTTTGGGTTTTTCATTTTGTGAGCTCCTCTTGAAATCTGCTACCCTAGTGGTTAATAGCATAGGCTGTGGTATCAGGCTTCCTGGGTTCAAATCCAAGTTCTACTCATTCTTAGCTGTGTGACCCTGGACAAATGGCTTAACCTCCGTGAACCTTGGTTTTCTCATCTGCAAAATGAAAGATGGTATTAGCCCCTCCCTCGTAAGGTTATTGTGACGATTAAATGTGTGTTCCGCATTTAGTACTGAGGGAGCCTGGCCCTTAGTTAAGGGCTCAGGAAGCCTTAGTTATCCCTGTCTTTTTGCTCCCAGTTCTTAGTACAGAGCCTGATACTCATATATGGTGGCAGAAGGGAGAGGAACTATATGTGAATTCTTATATATGGTTCCACTTTTTGTCTTTAAATGCTTCTGTGGTTAGGGGTGTGTACATGGACCCCGTGGGCCTAGATTTGAGCCCCAGGTGTTCCCATATACAAGCTGAGTGATCTTGGTAGATGACTTAAATATCCAAGCTTGTTTCCTTACTTATGCAGTGGGGGAAAAAGAATTCCTTCCTCATGAAGATAATAGGATTGAAGATAATATGGGTAAGTAGCCAAACAGAGTAGTTGGGTCCACAAGGCTTGCTCAGTGACTGGTTGCTGTTATTTTTCACAGTAGATGCAGAAGAGTGAAACTACTGAACACACTTGCTTCTTTCTGCTGAGTCAAAGTACATTTCCAAGGGAATTGCTTTGTTTTGTGATTCCTTGGACTATATCTCCTGCCCCTAACATTGTCTGTACGAAGAAAAGATTGGCTGCACATCTGTTTCACATAAGCCAAGGCTTTTTCATTATCCGAATGAATTTTGGACCATGTCCCTGCCCTCTAGGTGATGAGAAGAGCTGAGATGTAGAATAATTCAGTTACTTTCGTCCTTTTGTTAATGTGGTACCATTTTAAAGCACCAGTGTCCATGGAAGGGAAGGCAGAATCTCTTCTCTTCCTGATTTGTGTTGCTTTGCCCATAATCTTAAAAGAATAGGGAAGGCAAACATCAGATTGAAAGTGGGAATAGAAACTTTGTGGTTCGTGATTTCCTTTCTCTATGTTATCTTTTCCTTTTCATTCCCACCCATCCCTTCCCCCTAGTAAATATACTGGCATCTTCTGCAAAGAAAAGATGGAAACTAACAACCATCGTCCATTTTGAGCCTAGAATCTCTGCTGTTTTAAGTATAACCTTCAGCACTGTTGGAGTGGAAATAAGAACTGGGGCTTTTGGGAAATAAGATAGGCTTTGGTGTTGATGCGGTTTATTGTGTAATCTCCTTTTTCAGACTGGGGCAGTGGTCCAGTTCTTGCCCTCAAAACTTGATCTTTTCCATTTATGTCAAGAGGCCAATCTTGGCCCCAAATCCTTGATCTTGTACAGATGCTATCGTATCAGTGTCACCAAGGTGTGAGAGGTTTTTAACCTTGTAGTTGAACCTTTAGTTTCAGAAGAAAAGCTGTTTGAAAGAAAACTCACAGTGGAAGATGGGGAGGAATTTAGTTTGGGCAGGGAAAGGTGAGGAGAAAGGAAGCGTTCTGATGTCGTTCAGTGCTTCATGTGGATTGGGGAAGAGCTCAGAGACCAGGCTGAAAGTGTGGCTGTTTTAGGTAAGTATCACCCTTGTCCTCTGTGCTTCGCCTTCTTGGCTAATCACGTTGGTTTCAAGCGTAATAATCCACTAGGTGGATGTATTATGAAAATGAGTGTTCAGCTCAACAAGCACTGAGGTCCTACTGTGTTCCAGCTGCTGGTTTTGGTGATAAGGGAAGGCAGGATGGGTTGAACACAGTCCCCCTGGCTTTTTGAGAGTCTTAAGGTGTCTTGGAGAAACAGACCCACATTATAAATAACAGTAGCCGACAGTAATAGAGCATTTAGTTGTGCAGAGCATTTCCTGTGGATTCTCTCTTTTAGTCTGGTAACCTTCCTGTGAGGTGTAGGTATCAGTGTTCCCATTATGCAGATGAGGAAATTGAGGCCCTAAGAAATTGAGTAACTTGCCCATAGTCACTTAAACGTCCCTTCTTAGCATGATTATTATCATTACACAGACGTTTATTGGTTGCCTCCTGTGCATCAGCCATTTATGTCCCAGGGAGGAAAGATAGAGACATTGTCAAGGAAGTCAACGCCAATACACAGTTAAAATTTTTCAGGGCTGTGTTGAGAGTAATTTGTTGTCCACGTGACAGCTGTTCATATGCAAGTAGAGGCCCAGCAGGTGAAATATCTTTCTATAAAGTAGGAAAGTTGCCCCTGTAATCTAGTAGTTTGTTGGAGCAGAGTGGATGATGACACTTTTCACGTGTTCTCTCTCCTTGAGGTTTGCCATACCTTCTCAGCCCAGGGTGTATCTGTTTTATCCCTGATGCCATTTTGGCTGACAAGGGTTGAGGATCTGGCCCAGCATCACATGATGTGTGAGTGTCAGAGTCAGGCCAGAACACTCTTGCAAAGGCCTGGACCCAGTGCTTTGTCTTCCCTCTGCCCTATGGACCCTTCCCTGCGCAAAGCACAGGGTTCCTTCAAGCCGTGTCACCTGCAGTCTCTAAATGGGAATGGACTAGGTTATTACTTTTCTGCTGTCTGCCCACACTCTTTCTAGCATTAAGTTAGGACCATATAAATGAGGAAGAAAGCCCACTGCAAGATAGAAAACCACTTGGACCCTTTAACTTAATGCGTTTTTAACAAGGTGTGGGGTACTCTGTCTGTGGCCTGCAACATTATTTGAATCCTATTTGTAATGCAAATGAGGGTCTGGTCTGGGGCAGTATAACCCTGCCTCTGGGCATCTCCCGAGTAACATGTTGGCTGAAGACTCCTGCTTGCTCAGCACGTGTCCCCTTTAAAAGATTGACAGCCTAGGAATCATGGTCTCAGGATGATACTGGGATAAGGAGTGTGCTGGTTGGCGGTGACAAAGCACTCTGGATCTGAAGCATGGCTGTGAGTTTAAGGATCAGACTTAGGGTCTTTTCATTTTATTGGACTCTTCTTTTTCTGCAGTCCCAGAATGCTTGCACTGTGTCAGCCCACCTATTAGGGGGTTGTGGATTTAGTAAGATGGCTTGGTTCAGAGGGAGAAAGAAGGGTTTCCCATCTCATGCAAGCTCTTTGTGAACTGGCCTGGGATCTCCCAGCAGTTTTGAAGGGAGCCTCAAATAAGAATGGCATTTTTCATGATCCAGCGATGAGAAGAATTTGAGTACCAGCAATCAGCTTATCTGATCACAGTCTTACCTCCCATTTAGGCTGAGGTGGGGGATGGTTCTTCGCAGATGTGGGAAAACTGCTAGCCCTGGAGTAGAGAGAGCCCCAGCTGACCTGAGAGCTAGCGCCCCGCCCAGGCTCTGCCACCAACCACTGTGACGCCGTGGGGGAGTCACTCACTGCATCTCTCCAGGCCTCCGTTTTCCCATCTGCTCAATGGAGTTTAGCTTGAAACTGTGATCAGTGCCAGAAATAGGCCGGTTAGCTTTTCACAAGGCAGCATTGTTGTCCAGGAGCCTCGTGCTGTCCAGAAGTAGGTTTCTATTTCTTTGGGATTGCAGGTCTTCTTCGTCAAGATAAGACGAATGGATGGAAACAGGCAGGCCTTATTCTGAGGCCAAATGGGGACACGGCCTGGATCTTGGGTCACAGAGGTCATCTGGACTAGGGTGGCCATAACGAACTCATAGGCTCAGCTTTCCTTCACCCCCGCTCTCCTTCCCTGCCCGTTGTCTATTTGTTGCTAAGCAACATTATTTCTCCTTTTTTTTTTCCTTTGGCAGGGCCTCGAAGGAATGAACCCATATCTTACTTAGTTTTAAATACCCACATGCGAAGGGGAGGGCCTCCCTTAAATTTTGTTTGTTCTTTTGATTCTAATCCACGATGGGCCTTTCGCAGTGGGACTGAGTTTTCTGCCTGTCTTGTTATAAATAAGGCAGAAAAATCAGTCTATTTAAGGTGCTTGTCAAGTATATGCCTTGAAGCATATTCAAGGTTTTGTGTGTGCGAGCAGCTGTTTTGTGGGAACGTCTCTTGCAACGTGTTCCGTATTCACAAAATCAATTCAAATTTAATAAAAAGATGAGTGGGTTTTTTATAATCTTCATTTCAGATTTACCCGCTTATCCCAATCTTGAACCAACAGAGTCCATCTAAAGGGCGCAACATTGTAATTTAAGTCAATTCCCCGGACACCGTAGAAGGGTCACAGCGTGTTGCACGGCCACTGGGGTGACGCCTGCTGCGTGATTAGTCTGGAGTCCCACACACTACAAGTGGCCCTCGCTGGATTCCTGCCTACTTGCTCAAAGCTTTGAGATGCGTGTCTGAAGGTGCTGGGCATCCTGCACATGGACACAGGAGAGCTTTATGCTCCGTTGCCTTGGATAGCTTCCTTTCTGAATAGCTGAGTCACCCATGGGAGAGTAGACCCCAGACCGCTGTTTTATATTCATTTACTCATAATAATTCATTTGCTCATGGAGAGCAAATTTCAGCTCTATATGCGTAAAGTGCTTCCAGTGTAAGGGATGTGTTCTCTTTGTCATCTGATTGAATCTCAGTATTGCCGTTGTGGCCTCCTCCATCGAGGGCAAAATTGATTTGGACAGAGAGCATGTGTAATTGCATCATACTGTTATATGGTTCTCCTGAAAGCAGAACATAGTGGTTGATGAGGGACTTTTTCTTTTGGTGAAGGCTTTTATAATCCTGTCTTCAGAGCACTGATGAAGTTATGTGGTGAATCACTTGCGTTTATGATAATTCTTGCCCTCCCTTTTTTGACGGATGAGGAAATGAGAGAGATTTAGGTCGTCTCCTGGGCTCAGAAAGCAATTCCGTGTCAAAATTGGGATTGGGACACACCCTGGGTCCCCACCCACACTATCTTTTAGGCTGCTGTGTTTGAACAATGGATGTAAAAAAAAATTTTTTTTTTATCCTGTCACCTTGTGTACTTAATGATAATGTGTTTTCCATACATGCAAATAATAGTGAATACCATGTATAGTGCTTACATATGTTAATGAAATTTAATCTATTTAATTTGTATAGTTTACTTTACATACGTTAATTTATTTAACCCTCATACAACCCCATAAGGCAGCTACAGAGCTATGAAGTCTTGCCGTCCTTTTATAGATGAGGAACTAATGTACAAGACGTTGAGTGGTGGGTCCAAGTTACACAGCGCGAAGTGGCAGAGCCAGGATTTGAACCCAGACAGTCTGACATCAGAAGCCTTCCTTATAATACCTCCTCGAAACTGCTTTAGAAGGAGACGGGCCTTTGAGTATTCCTTTGCCAAATTACTGGATTCCTTCTTAATCTCCTTCTTCCTCTACTGCCCCGAAATATGGCGTTCTGAAATGCGTCGCACAGGAGCCAATGTCTGCATGCTAGAGGTACATGCTAACTGCCTACTTCACAACCTTCAGTGTAGTGTGTATCACGGCTGTCTTCTATTTTTGTCTCCCCAGCTAGATTTTGGAGCACCTGGAGGGACCAGATCTTGCCCTGCCCTCGTGGCCCAGTGCCCGGCATAATGATGGTCCTTAGTTAAAAGCTGGTTGAAAAGGAATTAGTGCTTGTTCTAAAATGGTTTTCACTGTTCCCGGTTCTTGCAGCGTTTTTTGCTGATGACGTTTTAGGTTGACTGAAGGCTAATTTTTTTCCTACATGGATGCCTGATGCTGTGCTATAACCTCTCTCCAAACTACCTGAGTCTGGAAAGATTTCTGAACAGATTTCTTACAGTTGACTTGTCTTCTCCCTGGAATGTGGACTGGCTTCATCCTCTGAGGGTGTCTTCTCCTTGACCTCCCCCAGTGTTTGATCTTTTTTCTCTGTTACGCCCACAGTTTTGAGACTCCTTGGCCTCATTCAATACATGATCATGAAAAACAAACAATAATTAATGCCCTTCCTCCTTTGTGCCTGGTCTTCTGGCAGAGTCATGGTATGCCTTTGCTCTTGAATGTTGGAGCATTCCTGTGGTGTGGTGGTGTATGATCCCCACTTTGCAGTTGGGTACCCTGAACCTGGAGAGGGTCAGTAACCAGTCTGGACCAAGCTGGGATTTGAACCCATGTCTGGAGTGTTCTTGACCCTGTCTCTACTCAACCATTCAAGCGAATTCTCAGGAAGCATCTGGGGGCTCTTATCACATCCTGGGTTCCACATTTAAGAGTCATACTGCTCAATGGGAATAAAGCTAAAGGAGGGGTAACCAGGAGGATAGGTCCCAGAGTGATGACGTTCGTGCTGAACCGTGAGTAACTGAGAGAACTTGAGACATTTTAGACTAACTGGGCAACAACAATTCTCACCTAAGCTGCTGCAGTGGTCTCCTTGCTGGTTTCTGCATTTTCCTCTCTGTCTCCTTTGGGCCTGAGCGTTGGGGCCCCTCCCATCCATTCCCTGCGCCTAGAGGAATCAGCGCAGGTCTCGTGATGTCACTTGGTTGCTTGGATCCCTTGGTGGTTCCCTAGTTGTGCTTAGGATAAAGGACATGCTTTCGGGGTTCACAAGGCCCTGCATGAGTCTCCCTGCTTACCTCTCAGCCTCACCTGCAGTCCCCCCCGCCACCTCCACATTCTGTGTTCCTGCCACACTGAGGCATTTCGTCCTGGCAGTCAGGGTACTCGCTCTGCGCTCTGGGCCTTTGCGTGTCCTTTATCTTCTGTCTGAAATGATCTCCCCATCTCTGTCATTCCTCCTGGGACCCCCTAGTCTTTCTCATGCCCACTCATCCTTCAGACCTCAGGCATCCCCTGTGGAGGGTCTTTGCTGACGCTGTGTACACATAGGCTGCTCCTTGTCAGCCCGGTCCCTGGAGCCAGACTGCTAGGGCTTGACTCTCAGCTCTGTTTTATGCTGGTCATGTCAGCTTGAACCTCTCAGTATCTCCATTTCCTCATCTTGAAAAATGGGAAGATTCTTATATGCACCTCATGGTGTTTTTGTGAGGGTCAAAGGAGCCAGTCCATGTGAAGCACTTAAAGGAGTGCCTGGCCCGCACTAAATGCCCTAAAACGGTTAGCTGCTCTTGCCGGAGGATGACTTCACTGTTACCCACTCCATTCATCGTGAGCTCGGAAGCTGTGCCTGTCTCCTCTAAGGCTTTGCACAGGCCCTGGCCTGTGGTAGGCTCTTGCATATTTGTAGAATGAATGAAGAAAAACCTCTAAGGCATCGCTTCTGAAACTTGAACGGGCACCTGGGGATCTTGTTACAATGCAGAGTCTAATTCAGTAGGTCTGGGTGAGGCTTGAGATTCTGCATTTCTGACAAACCGCCATGCTGATGCAAGGCCCGAAGGGACAACTGACAGTTGTCTTCTCTTACTGTGAGGCTGTCATGTGCAGGGATGTGCTGAGCCCAGAACAATAGAGAATTAGGCCCAGCAGAGGAAAGTGACCAGAGGCAGAGTTTTCGATTTTAGGAATGTGCTTCTGACTGTAATAAACGCTGAGCCATTGCTTAGGGAAGAGGCCTGCTTCAAATTACTGAGTTTCCTCTCATTAATAGGAGTCTGAACATCTGTCAGGGATCTTGGAGACGATTTCTGCTCTGGGACAGAGGTTAGGTAGGTGATCCCATCTGACCGTAAGTGTCTATGTTTTCCCACCAAAGGACCCAGCTGTTTCTTCTGTTTTTGCTTCCCGTGGAAGCCCTGTGTTTGGGGGCGTTGGGTCAGCAAACAGCTGGGGAGAGTTACAGACACGCTGTCCACATGAGTAGCTCTCAGGGAACCAAGTATATTCAGTTCAATGGGTAGAAAACAATAGGTAGTAGTGGAAAGATGGAATTATTGAATATTTGAAAAGGTGAGCAAATATAAAAACCCAAAAACCTTTCTGAATCAAGATCCTGCCAGATCTGGTTTAAATGAATAGGTAAGATGTATTGGGGAGGCCATGGGCATAGTGGTTGAGAGTGCTGGCTCTGGAGTCAGACTCGGGCTCAGGTCCGTGCCCCACCTCTCATTAGCTGTGTGACCGTGGGCAAATTACTTAACCTCTCTACACCTTAGTCTCCCCAGCTGGTAACTGTGGTTAATAATAGCATGGAACTGATGGGATTATTTTAGGGTGAGGTGATGCATGTGTGTAACACCGTTGGCAGCATGCCTTGCACAACCTAAGCACTTAACATGTGGTAGCTGAGTAGCTTTTGTGGCTAAATTTGCACTTAACAGCTTTCAGGACATCTGTTAGGAACATCAGACATTGCCCTTCAGACGTTGATATGTCCGTTTTAAAACTTCAGTATGTGGAGTGTACAAAGATATCCATGGCCAGACACACTTTAACCTCGCTGCATTTCTTATACTTTATTGAGCGAGTTCATGAACAAGAGGGAGCTCGAGAGCTTGCAGCCTTTTGAAGAGAAACCAAAGGCCTTTCTCTACTTACACAAGCCTTGATCAGGGCCTCGCTTACTGATGGGGCGTTCACTTGAGATGGCAATCCTGCCTTATGTATAGAATTACAGGCCCAGCCGAGAGAGGAAGTTGTGTTTATCTTAACCCAAGCAGCAGGCACTCCGACCACTCTTGACAGACAGGAGACAGATATTGCCAATCTGCTCTTTTCCTGAAACCCCCCACCCTGCTGTGTGTTTTTTGTAAGTTCGGAGGGGTGCCTGCCAGTTGGCCTGCAGAGTGACATTCTCTACCTGGCTCTGAGGACAGCTGAGCTTCCAGGAGAAGGGATATCCAGCGGCTGCTTCCTTGATACTGTTGGCCAAGGCAGAAGCCAGCGTGGCTCCTAGAGAAGGCAAGAATTGTGCTTGTGTCCACTGGTTTGGGGAGAAAAGTGGAGAGTGGCCACAGGTGTGGGGAGAAGAATGTGTCCCTTCAAAGAGTCTGTCTTTTCTCCCTGACAAAGCAATAGCTGGAGGTCAGGGCAGAAAAACTCCAATTAGAGCAGTTGCAATAATTGAGAAAATCAGTTGGACAATTATTTCTCTTATTGACATTTAGAAGTGCCTTTTTTCATCTGGTATTTTTCCAGGTACATGTGAGTTCCAATTTGGGTGCTTCTGAAATGTCTGGATATTTTGTACTGCTAAAATTATATGTGTCTAAAAATGTTATCAGTGATGACACTTAAGTATAAGCTCACTTGGACTTACTGCTAGCACGTTGCTGAGACTGAAGTCACCCCCTCCCCCATATCCATTCTCAGAAACATGGCATTTCAGGTAAAGGTAGAAAATAGAATAGTTCAGCCTAGGTTTAGCCATCACGTAGAGGCCTGCTCTTGAGAACTTTGCTTCGGTCTTGTTGACAAAGAATACTGGGGTTTTGTTGCCATAGTTTCAGTGAAAAATTTGACCTTAGCTACAATAACATACAGTTAGAAAGAACTAGCTAATCGGTTTTCTAAAATTAGTGTTCTCTAGTACATAAACCAGTAAGCACAGAGTATTTAATTAACTATTACACAAGGATATAAAAGCCCAGGGGAATGCAGTCCCTTGATCCGGTCAGGGGGAGGAAGGAAACCCATAACTGTCCTTCACTGGTCTCTTGCAAGCTAGAAGAACTTTTCTTTTTTTTTCTTTTTTTTTTTTAATGTTAGCATTGACTTTATTTTCAGATCTGTCAGGAATGAATACACAAAGCTTGCTGAGAGAGCAAAACAACCTTCAGCATTATTTCCAGTTGTCCCTTGCTGGGTACAGACTCACAAGGCAAGAGCTGAAATTGATGTTGGGCCGCGATTCTCACAAGGACACTTGTTGGTGGTGTCGTAGTCGGCTTGGGGAGAAGGAGAGGCATTTGGAAAGCTATTTCCTGTCTGAAATCTTAGCAGCTAGGTTCTAGACTTTAGTTCCTTTGAATGCTGAATGTGTGATGAAGGGGCCAGTGCCCCTTTGTTGTCCTCTCATTCCGAGTTCTGAGTACAGCTGTGTTCTTCCCTCAACCCCACAGTTAGCTGGTCACTGAGCGCTGACTGAGCGCCAAGAAAATGACCTGTATGTAGGTTACGCAGAATTTGGTATCTCTTGTCATCTATCTATTGAGACCCCCTGCCTGCAGTAGCTCATCTTTTTGGCGATGGCTCGAAATGTTACCAGTGTTGCATCAATCCAGAAAGCTGTGTTAACATTTCTGGAGCGAGGAAGGTTTCAGCCTCTGTGGTTTCAGGACATGTAGTCAGATCCCTAGCTGACATTCTTGTCTAATCTTTCCACTGCCTGCCATGGATGCTGCAGAGGTGTAATTGAGTTCGTCTCTTTGCCAAGTTTATTACTGTTTGAAAACATGACTCAGGATTTTCTGGAACGTCCACTGTTGTATCTTCCTATCGATAACATCATGATAAATGTTCTCTCTCAATTGCATTATGATTTCAGCTTTTTCTCTTTTACCCATAAACAATTCTTTCATAGAATTTGAAGTGTGGGCTATATTTGAGGGGCTATAAACTTTCTCCATTTGATTGTTTCACCATTTTGCATGTTTCTGTATTGGCATCTTAACTATTGCAATGGAAAATATGTGCTTGGCAAGACTCTTAGAAACATAGTCTGAAAGGTCATTGGACTGTGCAAGCTTCTTGACTATTTACAAGGTCATCTACCTGAACAAATAGAAATGGTCCCTGCCCTTAAGGAATTTGCAATCTTATGAGAAGAGATGAGTGAGAACTACTTTGAGGATTATTCTTAGAGAATGTTGAATCCTAGACATGGTTTTATTTCCCTGATGTTCATTGTTTCCATGTATTCCATCAGGTCACTGTGCCCAAATCATTTGAATTCATCTTAATAATAGCTTAACTGTAGTGAGGTGGGTGGACCTAGAGTCTGTCATACAGAGTGAAGTAAGTCAGAAAGAGAAAAACAAATGCCGTATGCTAACACATATATATGGAATCTAAAAAACAAAAATGGTTCTGATGAACCTAGGGGCAGGACAGGAATAAAGATGCAGATGTAGAGAATGGACTTGAGGACAGGGGGAGGGGAAACGGTAAGCTGGGACGAAGTGAGAGAGTGGCATGGACTTATATACACTACCAAATGTAAAATAGCTAGTGGGAAGCAGCCGCATAGCACAGGGAGATCAGCTCGGTGCTTTGTGACCACCTAGCGGGGTGGGAGGGAGACGCAGGAGGGAGGAGATATGGGGATATACATATACTAGTTGATTCCCTTTGTTTTACAGCAGAAACTAGCACACCGTTGTTAAGCAATTATACTCCAATAAAGATGTTAGAAAAATAATAATAATAGCTTAAGAAAAAATGCAGTTAGAGAGCTTGTTGAAAAGTGACAACACGCATTTTAAAGTACTTCCGGTTGGCCTGGCTTTCACTACCTTTGTGTCCTCAGGCCCTTGCATTAATGTGGTTAATTGAATTAATGATACTTAGCAAGTATCATTGAAGAGATTGAGTGTGTCCAGTTGGTTGGTGGAATGGTGAACTAGTCAGGACTCTTGGTTGTGGGTAATAGCCAGCTTGAACTAGCGCAACATAAAGGGGCTTTTATTGGCTCAAACAGCACTGGCTGAACAGCTGAATTGCATGAAGGGCAGGGATGCAACAGCGGCTCAGGAAGAGACCCATTCAGGCACTGAGGACCTTCAGCGGCCTGTGTCCATCTCTGGTCTCTTCCTCTCTCTGCACATCTGCTACTTTGTGTTCTCCTGTTCTCATCTAGTTTTGGTGTCAAGGTTATACTACACTCCTAAAAGGAGTTGTGCCATGTTCCCTGTTTTTCTGTTCTTTGGGAGAGTTTGTGTAGCATTGGAATTAGCTCTTCCTGGAAACTATAAAAACCTATATGTTTTCTTTATAGCAAGATATACTACTTATCAGTAGACAGTTTTCTTATGTCCTTAAAGGGCTATTTCTTCTTGGGTCAGTTTTGTAAGTTGTCTTTTTCTAGGAAGGTAGCCATGCCATCTAAGTTTTCAAACCTATAATATCCTTCTATTACCTTGTTAATCCCAGAAGTGTCTGGTTTGGGCCCTGTGGTAAGTTTAAGAGTCTCCCTCTCCCTCGTGGTGTCCACTTTTAAACCCTCAGAACCTGTGAATATATTACCTTATTTGGTAAAAGGAACTTCACTGATGTGATTAAATTAAGGATCTTGAGATGGGAAGATTATCTTGGATTTTGGGAGGTGCCTAATGTAATCACAAAGGTCCTTATAGGAGAGAAGCAGGGGGAATAGGGTTAGTAGTAGGCGATGTGAGGATGGAGGCAACAAGTTGGGTGATGTGGCCATGAGCCAGGGAGTACAGGAAGCTGGAAAAAGCAAGGTGATGGATTCTCCCCTGAAGCCTCTGGAAGGGGTGCAGCCCTGCTGACAGTTTAATTTTAGATTTCATGACATTGACAGCATAGCTTTGTATTGCCTTAAGCTACTAAACTTTGGTAATTTGTTACAGCGTCAACAGGATTATTATAATAATAATCTGAATATTATTTGTTTGTTCTTTTTTTCTGGATAAGTGTTGGCACATTTTTCTGTCTTGTTAGTGTTCAAAGGAACAAATTTTGGCTTTATTGATTCTCTTGTAGGTTGGTTTTGAAGTTGATTAATTTTTGCGTTTTATTTTATTCCTTCTACCTTCTTTGGATTTATTCTGCTCTTCCTTTACTACTCTCTTAAGTTGGATAATCAATTCCAAATATTGAGCCCTTCTCACCTTGTAATTCAAGCATCTAAAGTTGTGAATTTCTTTTAATATTGCTTTAGTTGCATCCTACCTATTTTGACATGTATTATTTTTTATTCTTATTAAATTTTAAATACTTTCTTATCTGTACTATCATTTCTTATTCTCTATGAGTTATTTAGAAGTATTTCACGTTTTCAGTTGTATGGGGGATTTCTGGTTCTGTCTTAAAAAATTTTTTTATGACTTAATTGTATTTTGGTCAGACAATATGATCTGTATCCTATCAGTTCTTTAAAACTGGAGCGGCTTGCTTTATGGCTTAGCAGGTGACCTATTTTTATGCATATTCCACTGTGCTGGAAAGAATATGCTTTTTCCAGCCTGGGGTGCCGTATCCTATATATGAGTTCATTAGGGTCTTTTTTTGTTGCTGCTTTTTTGTATGCTGGAACTATCAAGACATTTCTTAAAAATTCCCACTGTTAATTTTCTGAAGTTATGGAACTCTTCTGTATCCTAGTTGTGTTGGTGATTATACAATACATGTATGTGTTAAAACTCGTACATCTGTGTACCAAAGAAAAAGGTGAATTTAACTGTATGTAAACATTTTTTAAAGGTTTAAAAAGTTCCCACTATTACAGTGGATTTGTAATTTTGTCTTGTAATTTTTAAGTTTTTGTGGTTAGGTTTTTTAGTTTTTCGTTTATTGAAGTTATGTCAGTAAAGGCTAACACTTGTAAAATTGTTTATAACTTCCTGATGTACTAAGTGTTTTATCATTATGCAAGGAACATTTTTATCTGTTTTATGTCTTGAAGTCTGTTGTTGTCTGTTATTAATAAACCCACACCAGAATTGTTTTAGTTAGTATATATTTGGTATAACTTGTTCTTTTAAATTATGTCTTTATGCTTTGGAGATGTCTCTCATAAGCTGCACATAACCAGATTTTTAAAACTATTCTGACCATCTTTGTCTATTAATTGGAATGTTTACTCCATATATATTTGTTGTAATTACTGATGGTTTTGGATTTACAAACTTAGCTTGTGTTTTTCTTTTTTTACCTCATTTTTTTCTTTATTTTTTTCCTTCTTTAAATTTCATTGAAGGCTTTTTTTGTTGTTGTTCTCCATTCCATTTTTTCCCCCTCTACCAGCTTGAAGGTTATACTTTATATGTTTACTATAGCAGTTACTCAAGATATTTTAATGTGTATTTAATTAAGCGTAACGTACAATATAAGGACCTTAAAACATTTTGATTCCTGTCCCCCTCTCTGAGTATATGCTCTTGTTAGTACTTTATTTTTTATTTAAGCTTACATATTAGATATGATTTTTTATATTGTCTTTTTTTAAAAATTGACTTAACACGTTATAATATATCAGACTATCTGGGATAATTGTCTTTCCACCTCAGAAATGCCCTATAGAATTTAGAGGGTCTGCTAGTGGTAAATTCTCTTTTTTTCTTTGAAAATATTTGTTCTATTTTGTTTGTCTGAAAATTTGACTTTTATTCTCGAGTGATAGTTTTGCTTGGTATAGAATTGTAGGTGGATGGGTACTTTGTCTCAGCATTGCTCTTTTTTGCGGTTCCATTTTTGCTGTTAAAAGCAATTGGCAGAAAGTTTGTATTTTTCTCTCTGGTTGATTTCAGGATCTCCTCTATGCTTTTGCTTATCTGCAGTTTTATCGGTATGATTCCAGGTGTTGATTTCTTTTCATTTATCCTAAATGATATTTGTTAGATTCCTAGATTGAGCGTTTTTTTTTTTTTTTATAACAGTAGTGGAGAGTTCTGAGCCATTATCTATTGGAATACTTCCCTTCCCAGTCTGTCTGTTGTCTTTTGGAACTTTAGTTAGGTTATGCTTCTTAACTTCTTCATCTTTTCCATCTTTGCTCTCTAGCCTGTGCTCTGGATAGATTTTCAACTCTGTCTCTGTTTACTAATTCTGTTTTATTCTAAACTGCTGTTTATTCTTTGAGAGTTTAATTTCAATTCTGTTTTTCATTTCTAAAATTCTCTTTGTATCTTCTAAAAACGTTTGGTCATTCTTCCGTATTCCTCCATATTGTCAAGCCTCTGTTTTACTTCTTGTTGCGTAAAACGAAACAAAACATAGTGTTAAAATATTCTATCTAAAAATTCCAGTTCTCTACAGATCTGACTCTATTTTCTGTAGTGGCTTGCTCTAAAACTGGTGTCTTATTTCCCTGTGTGTTTTGTGATTCTGACTATTGCTTGTGTTTCGTGGATTTTCATCTGTGGGAATTCTTTGAGGACTGCGGTAAAGCTCTGTTCCTCCAGAGAAAAGTGTTTCCTTTCGCCAATTGCCTGAGATGCCACAGCTCAGGACTTCTTTAAATCAAATTCTCGGCCTAAGGTTTTCTTTAATTTTGTTTTGTTTTCTGCTTAGAGTTTAAAGATTTCCTGTATAGTGTGAATCTGGGTAACAAACAAGTATGAGAGCCCACTCGTGGTTACGAATTATAGGAGAGTTTCCTCTCCTATATCTAGTGCCGAAGTCAAGAGAGACAAATTACCGGAGCAGGTTTCTTTGTTATTCGTCATTGCTTTGGAGGTGTAACTCCTTGGGAGTCCAGGCTTTATGCAAGAGTCTCCTAGAAGACTTCTGACCTTGATTAGGCTCAAAGCTTTATCTCCTGTATCCAGTACAGCTATCAAAATGGAAGCCTGAGGTCAGCAGGTTTTCCAGATAACCACAGGGTGAATGCTAGCTTTAGGACTCATGCATGCACCACCCAGGGGTCTTGCTTTCACTTCTTTATTGGGTTCTTTGGATTCCCAACTAGCTATCTACTTCAGTAGATACTTCAGTAGGTGCCTTAAAATGTGTTCCAATATTTCGCCTAGCTTTTTTTGTGTTTTGATTGAGAGGCTCATTCGGAATTGGTCACACTGTAAAAAAAAAATAGATATGCACAATCTTGGCTTTTTACCTCCTGCAAAGTGTCATTTTCTGGGTGTTGGAAAACACGACTGCCAATAGCTCCTGAAATTTAGAATTTTACAGTTTTAATCGTTGGAGAGAGACTGATCTCTGTTGTTTTAATAATCAAAAATGCCAGGAAGAGCTTCAGTCAGATGTCTTCCTCTGGATCAGAAAAAGCTTAGGGGGATTAGACTAGGGGCTTAGGGTTACCTGTGTTGACATGGAAGCTCCCAAGAAAACCACCTGGGCTAGAATCAGTTCCTAAAAATGGAGGTATCGGGTACTGGTCTGCTGTGGTGGTTATCAGGGAATAAATAATGATACTTGAGTCTGTTAGGAATGATTTTGACTTTGAATAAGAGAAAGGTCCGTCTAATAGTGGCTTAAAATGTAAGTACATTTGTTGTTTACTTAATTAGAAATCCAGAGAATGGGCAGTGTCAGGTTTAGCGAAGGACTCTAAAGTGTCCTATCTTTTTGCTCCACATACTCAGGGTATGGACTTTTCTTTTCATGCTCTTGTCACATCTTGGTTACAGATTGACTGTTGTGGCATCAGATATCCTGTTTGCATTCATGGCAAGATTAAAGGGATGGGGGCAACACAGTGAGCTTTCTGCTTTCATTCTTGTCCTTTTAAATAAGGCAACAAAGGCTTATCTTCGTGTTCCCCAGGATCCTATTTTTGTTTCATTGGTCAATACTGGGTTCCATACTATTCTTAGCTGCAAGGAATTTGGGGGAAGCGGCCAGGGAAAAGGTGTTAGAAATAGCTAGGGTAGACATTAGGACCTCCATAATGCGGTACGCTGATTGCAGTGGAGGGCAGCACGTGGTTTTCCTTCTGTCTCATTTTTAGTGTTTTGGTGATTAAAGAATACTGGCTTTTATCAAGGATAAATACTTTAAGGTACCTATCTATAAGAACAAGAAGAATTTTTTTTTTCCCCCAGTTGAAGTTAAACATGTAAAGTCATCTTAAATGGATGCAAGCAACCATATATGTTCACCAGATGCCAGTATCTGCCATTAATAGTATGACTGTTGGTGAAAGCAGGTAACTTAATGAGTAATAGCCACTTGGTTTGTTTTATTGGCTGGCATATGAGAGGTATGCCCCAAGTGAATAATTTCTGCATTTTGTTTGTAATTCCTCGGTTTGGCTAGATGAATGGGACTAGGTGAAGAAGAGCCTTTCATACACGTGACTGGGTTTCCGTTGACCAAGTCTGGGGGCCACCCATCTCAGTTAATTTGGAACAACAGTGCCAGTTTGCAAAGCGCAACGGACTTTTCTGTGATGGCGATGTTGGAGGGTCATTCTATGAGCTTGCCCTTTGGTTTGCTTTCATTGGAACAGCTTCTTAAGAACCAAGAGCTTACACGCGGTATCAAAAACAGTTTGGTTTTGGTTCCCCAAAAAGATTAAGCTTGAGCGAAAAACCTAAAATAAATTAGATGATCTTCTTCAAATTCAATGCGTTTTCCTTTTTCGTCTTAAGGAGGAAGTAATTTTTCTTGGAAAGTGGCAGGGAAATCTTTCCTATTTCTAGTACTTGTGTATGGAGGCTGCATATGGTATAAAAAAAGAATTTGGCTCTGGAAGCATCTTTATTGGGTTCAAATCCTGATGAGTGTGTGATCTTGGGCAAAGTATTTCATTCTTCTGTCTTGATTCACTCCTGAGTAAAATGGTAACAACTTTAGAGAGTTTGGGGGACTAAGGGGTGTAAGAAGTGCTCTGAGAGCAAAGCCAAGGACACTGTAAGCGTGTAGTTAGTGCTCAGCAGTATTATCGTGATGATGATAGGCATGTACATTTTTTTTCCTCCTTTCTGAGTTATGCTTCTGAGTTGGAAAAGGAGTTCTTTTCTTTAGGAAGACAGAGTTGGGGAGCAGAAAGTATCTTCTAAGGGCACCGTAAGAAGACTTTCGGGTTGCTGGCGCCTGAGAGTGTGTATATACAAAAACCTTTCATTCACTTTTATATCGTCTGATCCTTACCTCAGTTCAGTGAAGTTGGTGCATTATAACCATTTTCTAGTTGAGGGAAGATGACCGTGTAGGTTATGAAACTTGCCCAAACTCATAATTCTGGCACACGATAGAGCAAGACTTGCCCCTAAGAGGGAGCTCCTGAACTTTTCCTCCTCTTGGAAGTTCTTGCCTCAAGGCTGTACCTTAGCTCTGGCTCGTGCTCAAACTGGGTTCTTCTGTCCACTCGGTAGCAAATGTGCGCTCGGCCTTCAGCCCATGCATCTGAAAACTGTATTATACTCTTGGTTGTTTCTTCTTCATTTACATAAAAGGGTCGTGTGTCCGTCTTAAGATGGGACAAATAATTTAGTGACAGAGGGACAGGGTGATGCTTAAAACTCAATGAACTAAACCAAGCATTAGGAGAACTTTGGCTTTTTCCCTTTGGAATGACAGCGTGCTGCATTCTGCAGTAGGTCTTGCCAGACCTTTCTGGAGTTCATGTCATGTGAAGAAGTGTGGGCACATAAGACATAACAAGGGGAAAATGAGAGGGCTGACTTGGAGTGTCCAGATGTCAGTCCAGGTTTGGGAGCGGAAGGACCCGGGTCCCAGCCTTTGTTTTGCCCCTGACTAGCAACGTGACCTCGGGCAATGCTCTTGACCAGTCTGGGCCTTTGCTTTTTCATCTGTGACGTGAGAATGCTGGCCTGGATAATGAAACATAACAGAATTTTATTAAGTGTTGATCCCATGCAAGGCCTGAGCTGGGCACAGTTGGTCTTACAATTGTATTTACAGTCTCTTAAATCACTCAGGCCCGCTCTGCGTCTCTGATTGATTTTAATCTCTAGTTTATGAAAGATTCGGTTTGATGTTTTGTTCTTGCATCCTGGTTGTAAGAAGCACATACCGATCCCTCCAGTTTACCACCTGTAGTTACTTAATATGGATAAACCCCATGTATGCATTTAAAAAGAATTTGGCCAAGAAGTGATAACAGTGTCTAAAATTAACCCAAATGGAAAACCTTAATACAAGCAATGAAAAGACAGATCTGCAGCCATTCCTTGTATTATGCTGCTGGGTTCCCTACCTCCATGTCCCAGTTGATGACATGGATTTGCCTTTCTTAATTGTGCCCTGGTCCAGTATGGCTTCAAAGGAGTTGGGCGTGTTGGTCCATGGTGGAGTGGTGGTATATGGTGGTGATATCAGAGACTTTATAGTGGAACTTGGGTTCAGATATTAGTTTTGCCATTTACTATGTGTTAGTATCTCAGAAGCTCAGTGACTTAAGCTATAAAATACTATCCCCGTCAAAAAGATGGTCTATTGTGCATATCATAGGCACATAGTAAATGTTAATTTCCAGCCCCCTTCCTACCCAATCACATTGGGATATAAGTCACTTACCCAGGTCCAGGGGGTTGAGCTTCAAATGCACCAGAGTCATTTTCCTCCTTCCTACCCTGCAAAGACTTAGACTTGTTGTGTGGTAGGTGGGATATGAAACAGGTACCAGACTGCTTCTTGGCAAAATGGCCTTAGATATCATTTAGATCATTTTATTTCACTCTATTAAACTCACATTTTCTTCTGTACCCACTTCTGAAGCACAGTTACAAGCCTGGCTCTGTCTGGGTGCCTACCTGTGACTAAGCCATCCTACTTCTTATTTCCCACGCTGAATTAATAACCAAACCCTCTCTTAGCTCCAAGCACTGGTCAGGGTTATGTAGGGTGATTAAGTGAGCCCTGGCCGTGGGGTTGTTAGAAAACATCATCTTTTTTTTTTTTTTTTTTTTTTTTTTTGCGGTACTCGGGCCTCTCACTGCTGCGGCCTTTCCCGTTGCGGAGCACAGGCTCTGGATGCGCAGGCCCAGCGGCCATGGCTCACGGGCCCAGCCGCTCTGCGGCATGTGGGATCTTCCCGGACCGGGGCACGAACCTGTGTCCCCTGCATCGGCAGGCGGACTCTCAACCACTGCGCCACCAGGGAAGCCCAGAAAACATCATCTTTTTATTCCTCTGAATGGAGTCTGTCCCCTGTCCTGCTTAGGTTTGTCTTCAGTAGTAGATAAAGTTAGTAAGACCTCAGTCTGACTGTAAATAGCCAGACACTGCCAAGATTCAATTGCAGTTGAATTAAAACCAGTGGAATTGAATCTGGTTAGTTAATTGAGAATTACTTCTCAGTCAGTGTTCATCTTCAGTTTTTCGCCTCTGTGCTGCTGTCAAAAACCAAGTTTGGGGCTTCCCTGGTGGCGTGTGTGTGAAACTAGGATATTCTCATCTTCCTAATAAATACTCAGTACTTTATCTCTCATTTCTTGGATGGCATCTAAGTTTAAGATGCCACCCGATGGCGTCTAAGTTCATCAGGTTTCGCAGCTGTTTGATTTCCTTCATGCAGAAAATAAATCTCAGCACCTTTTCCTAAAGCCCGTATGTTTCCTCTTGAAATGTACAGGTAGTGATGAAGGAACCCTTTGTCCTGTTGATTGGAATTGTGCCACTGACCCTTTACACTGATCACTTCCATTCTTTCAAGGTGACACCAAAGATATGTTACTGGGGGAGGAAGAGCAGGCGTGTCTTGCTCAAGTCATAAGTTTCATTTGGGGGCTAAATTTTGGGGCTAATGGCTAAGAGATCTTTTTTTTTTTTTTTTGTGGTACGCGGGCCTCTCACTGCTGTGGCCTCTCCCGTTGCGGAGCACAGGCTCCGGACACAGGCTCAGTGGCCACGGCTCACGGGCCCAGCCGCTCTGCGGCATGTGGGATCTTCCCGGACCAGGGCGCGAACCCGTGTCCCCTGCATCGGCAGGCGGACCCTCAACCACTGCGCCACCAGGGAAGCCCTAAGAGATCTTTTAAAGAACTGCCCAGGACCCCACATTCTCTGTAAGTCAGAGGCACAAATTTAAGTGTTTGCATTTTACACTTAGAGTAAAACTGCTCCAGTTCTCACCTAACCTGTAAACCGTACTAAGAAAATCTGGGTTGTTAACTCGCCTTTCTCAGCAGGAAAAAAAAAAAAGTCTTCTTGAAGTGGAAAGCTGATGGGTGGTTCTCATGTTTCTAAGGAATCACTTTTCAGGAGAGCATGGCTTGTTTTTCTTCTTGGTTACAGAGGGCAAGTAACACAGAGCACCCTTGGTTGTCCAGTTAGTAGGAAAGAAATCTTAGTCCCTCTTAATTTTCTGATTTTTTAGAAATGATTGGTTAATAAGAGAATTATAACATGAAAATATTAAAAAAAACTTTCACGTACAAACTTTCTCTGTAGTAAATGTTTAAATAAGTATAAGATGCTCTGCTTTTTCCTAATCAGTAAATGCACTGACATGGGTATTGAGTCATCCTCCTTTCTGTTTTATCACAAGACTATTTAAAATTGAAGTCAAAGATAACTTAAAGCCTCACCAGGGCTGTTTAAAGCAGAGGGGCTTGAAATGATCTTTCTCTCGCAGAAAACAGAAAAAAGATTTCCAAGTTTCTAAAATCCTGACAGCTCCACCGTGCATAAAGGATTCAAGGGCTTTTGTTCATTTGTCACAAACATCTGTCTTGAAGTTTGAGCGTTTTTGTTTTTAAAAAAAGCCTGAAACATTCGGATTCTTTGTTTCCCCGAACTATAACTCGGATTGCTGAGAGGTAGCAAATTGTCAGTGTTAACTATTACTTTCTTTCTCTGGACCATTTCTCTGCATTTTCTCCTGTGGGGTTGAATCTGGTCTAGTCAATGCCCCGCATCATGTGGGCACTCTGAGGAAGGAAATGGGAGAAGAGAAAGGAGGTCGCTGTTTCTACTAACTGAAAAGTCAGAGGTGGTGTTTTTTCCCTGCCCCCAAGGAAAAAAACAAGATTTTCTTCTTGAGACATCACTTCAATTGCCCGTGTTTTCTTTGCTAGGCTGTTTTTGCTGATGAAATCAGTGTCTGCAGCATTTCCTGTGCTTTCCATCTCTTTCTTTAGAGTTATAACATTCACCTGTCATTGAATCTGCTAACAACTTGGCACATGCCAGAAAGAAAGCTGTTCTTGGGGGAAGGGGTTGATTTCTGGCTATTAAAAATTTCCCAAGACCCTGTAATTCTCTGAGTAGGGCCATATTGATGATTTCCAGTACCTGTGCTTTTCAGACCCTGCTCCAAAGGGCCACAGCCAGCTCCTTCCATACAGTAGGACATGTCAGTACATGTCTGCCACGCAAGTGCACGGTAACCATCTGTCCCACTGGCACACTGGCACCTACCTGACAGGGTTGTGATGATGATTTTATTGGCTGTTTCAGATAATCATTTAGTGCCTGGTACATAATAAACAATAGAAACTTTGTGTTTCTTACACCTGGCATGTAATAAATATTCCTAAACTGTTAAAAGACAAAACAAAAAACCTGAGCACATAATTAGCCAATTATCTTTGAGTTAGATTTTATCCAGATACAAGTGACGTGCATTGCTAACACGGGCTTGAAGAAGTAAATTCAAAACATTGATTTGGGGCTTCCCTGCTGGCGCAGTGGTTGGGAGTCCGCCTGCCGGTGCAGAGGACATGGGTTCGTGCCCCGGTCCGGGAAGATCCCGCATGCCGCGGAGCATCAAAAAAAAAAAAAAAAAAAAAAAAAAAAAAAACCAGAAAAACCCACATTGATTTGTGGAAGATTAAGATGACTCCCCTGGGAACCAAAATGGCTGGAGTAAAAGAGGAGGACAGACCAGAATAGGGCTGTCTGGCTTTGTGTTTACATCTTACACGGAGCTGTTTTTCCCACTGCATCGAGCAGACAGAGCTGAAGTGCTTGTGTGTATGTATGTAAGGGCGTGGCGACTTGGAAGAGAAGATGCCAGCTGTGGCTTCTCACAGCAGAGGTTTGGAGGCCAAGGACGGGGCTGCAGGGAACTCCCTCTCCTACAACATATGTTTTGTTCATTTCATTCTGGTTTTGGTCTGCGTGTAACCAAAAAAAAGAGAGAAGGAAAGGAAAGAAAAAAAGACAGAGACCAGCTGCTGGAGTCTAGAAGGGAAAAGTAATGGGAATGGGGAGAGTATGTCAGAATCATCCAGCATCATCGTGTTCGTGGGGTGATCTCTTTTACTTGCCCCTCACTGTTGGTGCTGAGATTGAAAGATGTGAAATCATGGAACAATTCAGAAATGTTTCCTTAGAAAACACCATCTTCTCATAGCTTCACTGTATAATGCTTTTTATTAGGACAGATCTTTCTGATCTCTCAAGCATTGCCAAGAAGTGCCTATGCTTCTTATCTAGAGAGTTTATTCCATGTCTTAATTATAAAGGGTTGAGTAGATGTTTCAGTATTGACGTTGGTCCTTGCCTGTGAGACAAGGTCATAAGAGAGGTAGCCCTGGCCTTGGCCAGTGATTTAGCACTCATTCAATAAATACTTCCAAATTCTTGCTATGTTAATAATATGCGCTAATTGCATTGGGGTAGATAAAAAGATAATACGTCATGTGCAGTGCTTTTAATAGTTTCTAAAGAATTATTCTTTTATACCAGTGAGGAATTCGAAAATCAGAGGGGTCAGGCCGAGGTTATATCACTGGTAAGTCAAAGAGTTATAGCTGCAACTAACTATCTAGTTCTTTTTCTCTTCTAAGACATGTTCCCTACTCTCAGTCAACTCAACTTTTAATAGAAAAGATAATTTGGTTGACTACAGTGAACATTTATGAAGTACATTCTGGAGGTACCATGTTAAAACAGACTTGCTGTTAATCTGGGTCTCAATATAGCAGAAGCAATCCTATTTGTATTTTTATCTGTTTTATTTTAAGGGTGCTTGTCACAATTTTAATGAAGAATTTATTTGGGTAACAAGTTATTCTCTGTGTATCTCCCCTCCTATACCGTGGGCAGGGGTTGTGTCTTTCCTGTTGACCTCAGGATTCCCAACTCAAAATGAAGTACAAAACAGGTGCTCAGCAAAATCTTACTGAATCTATAAAGAGCAGATTAGGTTTTGTTTTATCAGTATGTAAAGGGCCGTGGGAGTGTAGATGAAGTCTGTTGGGGAAGGGGTTGTAGACAGGAGTAGGGAAACTTTGAAAGAAGACATATAAAGCTGGGCCATGAAGGATGGATGGGAGTTAGGGATGAATGGAATGAGAGGCATTGGGGTACATGAGGGGAGGAACATTCCTATGCACTGACTTATAGGACCAAAACTATAGACGGGCAGAGTCCAGAGGTATCTTTTTTGACTTGGGACGAAGTGTTTGAAGTTGAGGCCGAAGTGGTTGATCAGTGCCAGATTTTGAAGCCCTTGCTAGACTTAGGGCATTCTGATTTTGTTAATAATATTGTTACTAGTAAAAAAGAACATTTATTAGTTTCTTGCTATGCTGAATGCATTTTATACCTTACCTCATTTTTTAGGTCAATCCCATATAGTATAGTGATGGTATCCCCATCTTGTAGATGAGTAAACTGACACTCGGAGAGTTTAAGTGACTTTCCCAGGACCACACATTGTTTTTGTCTGTTCAGGCTGCTATAACAAAAATACCATAGACTGGGTAGCTCATAAACAAAAGATGTCTTTCTCATGGTTCTGGAGGCTGGGAAGTCCAAGAAGAAGGCAGACCCGGAGTCTGGTGAGAGCTTGCTTTCTCTTCATAGAGGTGCCTTCTAGCTGTGTCCTCGTGGTGGAAGGCGGCGAGCTCTCTCAGCTCTCTCTCGTAAGGGCGCTAATCCCCTTCCTCAGGGCTCTGCCTCGTGCCCTAATCCCCCCCACCTCCACAAAGCCCCTGTCTCCTAGTACTGTCAACATCGGGCATTAGGTCTCAACATATAATTTTGGGGGGACACAAACATTCAGACTGTGGTAATCAGTGAGCAGCAGAGTTGGTGATAAATTCAATTCTCTTTGAGAGGAACAGAGACCCACTGAGGTCTGTGAGCCTAACGTTTCTCAGTGAGTGGGGGAGCAATATATCATTCTTTATATCATTAGAAGTGAGCACAACTTGGCAACATACAGATGTTCCAGGGTTTGAGAATAAATTTTTGCATCTATAAGTAGATGTAATCGGTACTTTCCTTTACGAACATTAGTCCGGTAATAGTATGTATTGGCTGAGTTAACAGATGTGTGTGTGTGTGTGTGTGTGTGTGTGTGTGTGTGTGTGTGTGTGTGTGTGATGAATCCATTGAATTAATATATTTGATGCTTGCTGTGTGTTAGGCACCATGGTAGGTGCTGGGGACGTAGAGTGGTGAACTCGTTGGTGGGTTGGGCTGGAGGGATAGAGGCTGTAGGGAGGTAGGAAGGCCAGATGGGAAGGAGTGAGGGTGAGGTTGCAGATCTAATCAGTGAGAGAAGGTGGTGACGAAGAATCATGACTGGTGTCAGTGACAGAGAGTCTCTGTCATTGGTCATTGGGCGAACGATGGAAACATGACCCTGATTTTGAAACAGCAGTTTCTTGTCTTCCTGCTTGTGGGTAGATTAATTGGGTTACATATGTCTACGAATGGTAGTATAAATGTGTTTCTGATGATAATCCAGAGAAAAAGTAAAAATGGCAATAAAGGAACCGTTGCTCATATATCAATTGATAAAGCAACTCCGTCTTCTGTAAGAACACATGGCACCGGTGTGGTGGCTGAGAGTGAAGAAAGAGTTTATTACTGAGAGCATGATCCGTGGATGGAAATGTACCCACGTGGAATGTGTTTCGATCTGGTACGGGCCGTGCTTTTGAAACAATGCGCCCTGTTCCATAGGGCTTTTGATAAATACTGAGCAGAGTGGAGTGTTGGAGAACTCAGTGTTATTATTTATAGAAAGCACCAGAATCCCATAATCAAAGTCAGGGAATTTGGGGGGTTGGAATTGATTGGAGGGATTGCTGAATCTAGTCATCCCTACCTCTCCCTGTCTTTTAAGCTGAGGAAGCTATCCTTGGGTGTTAACTGAGTTACGTGACATAGCCAAGGTGGTACAGCTAATTATTATAGAGCCTAGACAAGAACCTAGATCCTCAGAGGTAATGGATCACTTTCAGCAGTTTGGTGTCTATCTTTCCAGAATGTTTCCTGTTCATTGGAAGGCATATACAAGTATATAAACGTGTACATTTTTATGAGTCCTCTTAAACTTAAAATTATTCTTCTGTAACTTGATTTTTTTCACCTGGAAGTATTTCTTTAACCCTTTTTTTTTTAAAGAAAGCCAGTGCCTAGTTCTTTTCATCTATAGAGGATTGTTCCATAGTATGGATATGTCAGAGCATAAGTAGGCATTTGGTGAATGATAAACATTCAAGTTTTTTTTTTCTATCATGAACAATATTGTAATTGATTTATCAAAAATTTGTATAGCCCCCACTCTGTGTCACATGGCGTGCTAAAATTAAGTTAATCCTTATGAGTGCCTAGAGAATTACCTGTCTTACAGATGAGGAAACTGAGATAGGGAAGCAATTAAATAATTGTGCTTAGCACCACATGGCTTAAAGCCAGCATTTGAATGCACGCAGTCCAGCTCCAGAGCCTGAATTCTTAACCCCTGCCCTGTGCTACTTTTTAGCTTACATAGCTCTGCATTCACGAATATTTCTGTGCAATAGGTAGCATAGAAATAGAATTATCAAAGAAACTTTTTTCTGGAGAAATGGCCAAGCATTCGGACACAAGATGGCTTCTGAGTTGATAATAATATCAGTGACTAGCCTTTATCAACACTGTGCTAAATGCTTGTTATGCTTTATCACACATAGTCCCCACACCTGGCCAGACGGAATCCCTTACGTTAAGGGAACTACAATGTGGTATGGTTTTTATGGCCCCAGATCGCTCACACACTTCCTCCCTCCCTCCTTCCTTTATTTTTTCAGCTTTGTTGACTTATAACTGGCGTATAACACTGTGTAAGTTTAAGGTGTGTAAGTTTAAGTTGTACAGCCTTTTGGCTTGATAGGTTTATATATTATTACAAACTGATTACCACCGTAGCGTTACCTAACATCTGCATCACTTTGCATGCCTACTCTTTCTTTTTTGCAGTGAGAACATTTAAGATCTTCTTTCCTAGCAGCTCTCCAGTATATAACACGGTATTGTTAACTGTAGTCACCATGCTATACATTAGATCCCCAGAACTTACTTATTCATCTTAACAACTGGAAGTTGGTACTCTTTGACCAACATCTCCCCTTTTTCTCCATCCCTTAGCCCCTAGTAACCACCATTCTGGTGTCTGTTTCTACGAGTTCAGCTTTTTTTAGATTCCACGTATAAGTCATATCATACAGTGTTTGTCTTTCTTCGTCTGACTTACTTCACTTAATATAATGCCCTCCAGGTCCATCCATGTTGTCCCGAATGGCAGGACATCTCTCTTTTTCATGGCTGAATAATACTCCATTGTTTATATAAATATAAATATATAAGTAAATACACACATGTGTGCGTGCGTGCACACACACACACCCCACATCATTTTTATCCATTCAAAGGTTGATGGACACTTAGATTGTTTCCATATCTTGGCTGTTGTGAGTAATGCTGCAGTGAACATGGGTGTAAATGTATCTTTTTTTTTTTTTAAAGGTATCTCTTAAAGATAGTAATTTTGGTTCCTTTGCATATATACTCAGAAGTACGATTGCTGGATCATGTGGTAGTTCTAGTTTAAACGTTTTGAAGAATCACCGTACTGTTTTCTATAGTGGCCGCACCAATTTACATTCCTGTCAGCTGAGATCACCCATTTAGTGAGTGGCAGTTGGTGACTTGAACCCAGGTTTCTCCAACTCCAGAGGCTCAGTTGTTAATACTGTTTAATTTCCTTTTGACTCTGTCAGTTGGGCCTCCATATGATGAAATATTTTGGCTAAAGCTTTGACTGGACTTCTAAATAGTCATCTGTGGCTTTTTAGCTTAAATTTTGTTTCTTTTTTTAGCGTTTGGAATTACGTTTACACAGTAGAGTAACTCTCCTCTTGCAGATTCAGTATTTTTTCTCCCTCTAGCAAAGTTATAGTGCGTGGATATGACTCAGAAGCTGGGATGAGGGTAGGATTGTTCCCAGTTATTCTAAATGTAAACATGAATCAGGGGATTCATGTGGATGCATACCTCACTTCTCTAAAAATGCAGTGATTTTAGCATTCATTGTAAATTCACTGATGTTCATAAATTCATGGTGTGACTCCACTGAGTTTGAACATAAGCTTTATTAGAACTGCATAAGCTGCTACCCCTACCCTCCACCTCCTTTCCTACAAGAACATTCTCTGCCCACTCTGAATAAGTTTATAGATGTGTTTGGACGTCTTCTCAGCTCAGTTTAAAAACAGGGAAAATAGGCTTCGGAATATATTTTCTGAGTGAGAATTTCTTTTGTCATGTGACCGGTTTAGTCTGTTTAAAACATAGGAGGGGGCTTCCCTGGTGGCGCAGTGGTTGGGAAGAGT
>NW_020173397.1:2345224-2346404 GCF_003031525.2 Neophocaena asiaeorientalis asiaeorientalis | reverse complement strand
CATACCGCAAAAAAAAAAAAAAAAAAAAAAAAACAACATAGGAGGGGAAAAAATGTTAATTGGAATTAAAGCCATCCAGTTGAATGCTTGATATGATGAAGAGTTTGAAGAAAGTCGAGGATATGCTAAAGGCAAATAGTAAAAGAAAAACAGGTAGAAACTCCAGGAGAAACTAAAACTGAACTGAAAAGGAAGTATATTCATATTACATTATCTGATATGTTTTGAACGATATTTACATGGTCATAATAATAGAAACACAAAGTCAATTTACAGGCAAAATAGAAAGCTCATGGTTAGAAAACATTATCACTAATCAATCTTGATGATGCAAAAGTAAAATTATATAAGGTAGATGATAAGAGATGGAAAGACATGGAAAAGTGAAGGAGGAGACAGTAATATCAAAGTAGGGCAGATAAGAGCTACTGAAGGTGGTGGAACAGGAGTTAAAAGGGACTACATTTAAAAAATAAGAAAAATCCATGGGCAAGAAAATACCAAACTAATCTTTTTACGAGAGGAAAATAAATACTAAGAAGTAACAGAGAAAAGAGTTAAGAGTGCATCCTCTCTGGAGAGGCATTTGGGGAAAGTGGCTTCTATTACAGGACAAGGGACTGTTGCTTTTCATTTTAAGTTAATTTGATTTTTAAAACTTTTTTATGATGGAAATTTCCAAATGCCCCCAAAATAGATACAGTGAACCCCCATGAACCTGTCTGCAAGATTCAACAACACTCTATGTTTTACCATTTTTGTTTCATTTATCTTGTTTTTTTTTTTGGCTAGGATACTTAAAAAAAAAAAGTCATGCTGTTTCAACTCTTAATACTTCTGAATGTGTCTCAAAATAAAAAAGATATCTTAGATAAGCACAGTACTATTATCATAGCCAGTACAACTAACAGTTTCTATCATTACCACATTGAATTTTCTCTGATTATCTGAAAAAAAATGTTTGAATAATTAAAATGTTCAAATGAGTTTCCAAACAAGGCCTCCTCTTGTACATAGGCATATATCTCTTCAATCTCTTTTAAGTCCCTTTTAATCTAGACTAGTTCCCTTTGCTTTTTATCATACAATTGACTTAATGAAGAATATTTGATATTGAAAATATGTGCTTGCATTAATTTGATTAAAAAGTTTAATTTGATTAAAAACTTCAAAGCTTTAT
>NW_020173397.1:2245867-2345138 GCF_003031525.2 Neophocaena asiaeorientalis asiaeorientalis | reverse complement strand
GGATCTTCCCGGACCTGGGCACGAACCCATGTCTCCTGCATCGGCAGGGGGACTCTTAACCACTGTGCCACCGGGGAAGCCCAAAGCTTTATATATTTTGAAAAGCCTTATGTTCTTCTCAACTTTAAGTATATTTTAATAAAAATTCCTTTTTAATGCTTAAATTTAAACATCTCTAATGCAGAAGCATTCAGTTATCAACTATTTTGGGCAGGATTCTTTGCTTACAAAGGTGAATAAAAATAATCGTTTTCCTCACAAGGATTTTTCAGTTTAGTCATAGAGGGCAGTTTATGGATGTCCCTGCTGAGGCATTTTGCCATACGGAATTGTAATTATTTTTTTAACTAACAGCTAATGGATCCCTTACTAGGTGCCAGCCACTAAGTGCTTTAAATGTGTTATTTTATTTAATCCTTATCATACCCTATGGGAGAATCACCAGTGTACAGACAAGGGACCTGAGACCCAAGGGGACTGAGTAACTTTGTGTGGGGTCATCTAGGTTAGTATGTGACTCAGCCTGTATGTGAACAAAGTCTTTCTGATTCTGGACCCTGAGCTCTTTTTTTTTTTGTGGTACGCGGGCCTTTCACCGCTGTGGCCTCTCCCATTGCAGAGCACAGGCTCCGGATGCGCAGGCTCAGCGGCCATGGCTCACGGGCCCAGCCGCTCCGCGGCATGTGGGATTTTCCCGGACCGGGGCACGAACCCGTGTCCCCTGCATCGGCAGGCGGACTCTCAACCACTGCGCCACCAGGGAAGCCCGGACCCTGAGCTCTTAATCACTAAACCTCTCAGTTTTGATGCACTGGTCATCTCTTCTAACAAACAGCATCCTGTATTGGTTCAAAATATGAGCTGTGGAGCCAGACTGCCTGGTTTCCATCTTGGCTCTGACACTTAGTAGCTCTGTGATCTTGGGTGAGTTACATAATCTTTTTGTGTGTCAGTTTCCCCATGTGTGAAATGAGGATAATAGTCCTGCTTCATAGGGCATTATGAGATTGAATGACTTCTTATTTGTAAAGAACATGGAACAGCCTGTGGCACATACATAAACAAAAAAATGATTTAAATAGCTGCAGCTGGAAACACTGTGACTGCCATATGTGTGGATTGATGGGCAGGTGACAGATGGACAAATAAGAAAAAGTAGAAGCAGATAGTAGGCAGTGTCTTCTTATAGTATCTTATGAGTGAAAGGAATCTCTTAATGTAATAAAATTGTCCATCAGGCTCATAATATTTTGTTGGTAGATTTCTTGATACTTAATGTTCAGATCAACTTTTCTAACCATTCCTTTTTGTTTTGTTTTTGTCTTGTTACTTCAAATCATTTGAATAATCAGGAAGCATAAAAAGCAACTCTCATGTTAAGTTTTCTGTGGAAGGAGAGAGAACTGGGTTTAGGCTTTCCTTTCAAGGAGAAAGGAAAAAAAAATGTTAGTCACATTACACAGTTGAAATCTCAAAAGGTTCTGGAGGGGCAGATAAGTTTTAGTGCTGGCTAGTAGATGCAGTCACTTAGCCTCTGCCACATAATCTATCCCCAAGGTCTCATGAAGGGAAGTAGAGGGGAGAAGTGGATTATAATGTGACTGAGCAGTTAAGGATGGCTCCCGAACGTCTTGCTCGGTTTGACTTGATTTTTTTTTAACATTTTGAACTGGGCTAAAGCATAATTATTTATAATCTAGGAGACTAGAGCAACTTGGAGACCAATGAATTACTTCTAAGATGGCACTCTGCTGTTTTGAGGATGTAGGCTGATAGGACTTTAGGTCATATATGGATTCTGCTGGAGATGTCCGTAGAATGAGGGGAAGGATCTTGTATTCAATGCCTCCTGATCCATTTTCAGCCGCTGACCTGGTTGGCTGTGATGTGCTGATTACATTTGTGTAATAGGTGTTAGTACATGCCAAGTAGTTTTGGGTAAGTGGTGTCAGATGGAAGGAGATGATCTGCTTGGCCTAGTAGCTGATTGTTCCTGTAACTGGTAATGATGTGAGTGAAATTCCATCTTAAGGATGGCAACAACTGACTTAATTGAGAAGGACGACATGGAATTTCCCATTGTCTTCCTTTATTCTCCAAATGACGTATGAGCAATTCTCGTGACTGGAATGATACTGTGACTGAGTAAAGATGGCTCCAGAAATCCTAGGTTGGCTTGACTGTTTGTTTTTTTTTTTAACCTTTTGAACTTTGGTGATACATAATTGTTTAGAATTTGTGTACTTATCCAAGCACATTTATATTTTCAAACTTACTGACTTATTTGGGTCCAGTGTGATAAACTGACCAAAAGGAAGAAAAAAAAGGAGAAAAGAAAATATATCAACCTTATCTCTGATTTTTGGATCTGGAATGGATTTTGGACAGTGTTATGCTTGCCTAGGGACTTCTTTATTTTTTTATTTATGGCATTCGTTTGTCACAGTTATGATTTACCCTAAATGACTTAAAGGTTTATTAATTTTTTTGGATGTGGGATAAAAGAACATGAGTAATAGACGTGCCAATAACTATTTTAAAATACAAACAGATAACTGTTTGTTCTGCTCTAAAGGTTACGTTGAGGATTCAGAGCTTGCAGCTCTCAGGATGGCTTGTTTCTTAGGAGAATGATTTAGACAAGCTGAAATGAAAAGTTCCTAGGTCACTCACATTTATTGAACTTTGTTTTTAATGCTTGTTTAGTTTCTGATTGTATAGAACATTGGCATTTAGATACATCTTATCAAGATATCTTGATGTGCTCAATTTTTTAAATTTGTGTTTTTGTACAAGAAAAATTGTTAGATTGAAATGTTAAGTTTCAACACGTAGCTTTGCCTTTTGGGTGATAATAGTCCCCAATTTTATTAAAAGCTTGTTTTGTGGTAATCGTAGATTTTTTTTTTTTAGCTGATAGTGTGTGGAAAAAAATACCGAGTGGGTGAAGCAGTTGGACTAATTGTTTAAGCTGAAATTACTTAGGAAAGGATATGTGACATGTTTATATTACACTCAGCAAATTGTTTATAGCAGGGATCATTTAAATACACGTTTCCAATATCTTAGGTTTTAGATTTGCAAACTCGATATATGTTGAGACTTTCCAGAGTCTTCTAATTGCACCAGCTAGTGGTTCTCCCTTGAATAAACTGCAGGACTTTGCACCTCGCTGAAGATATAGCTCACCTTTGAAGGTGATACTCATTCTTTCAAAAAAAAAAAAGTGCCTGCAAAGCACTATGCATGATGTTTACCACTGGGGCTGTAGTACTGAATGAGACAAATGAAATCTCTGCCCTCATAGAACTTTCAGTCTAGTGGGGTGAGACTAACACCAAGCAAGTAACCAGTAAATAGTAAGGTGCACCAGAGAATGACAAATGCTGTGAAAAGTATCAAGTAAGATGGTGGGATGCAGTTTGGCTGGGGTAGAGTGGTGTGGCCAGCCCTAAATAGAGAGGTGAGGGAATCTTCTAGAGAAGGTAATGTGTGGGTTGATTCTTAAAAGTCTAAGAGGAGCCAGCCATGCGAGCCTCTGGGGGATGGTGTGCTAGGCACCCGGAACACCGAGGGTGAAACCGCAATGTGGGTACAAGGAGTGTTGGAGAAAGAGAAAGAAAGCTGGATGGCGGGGAGCCCATCACCTTGTCCTAAACCATTCCCACTATAGGCAGTGCTCAAGACCCTGCAAGAAGTAATTTGGTCTCTTTACCCAGATGTTGAGAAGTATTATGTAACTTGGGTTTTGCTAAGCCTTGCAAAGTTCAGGTGACAAAAGTTTGATTTCCTACCAAAATGCAGGAGCTTTTGCCCCCAGTACCCCAACTTGTATGGATTTCCAGCACCCTGTTTCCTATTTTGCTTACCCTTTCTTTGGCGAGGAGAGGAGACTGCATTGGATTTGTCCGTTCAGGATGTTTGGAGTGTCTGTGAATCGACAGACCAACATATTTGCTTTTGGAACTGGTGGGTTCATGCTTGTTTATTAAACAAATATGACTTTATTCAGAGGGTATATTAGTTTGCTAGAGCTGCTGTAACAAAGCGCCACAAGCCATGTGGCTTAAATCAGTAGAATTCTGTTGTCTCACCTAAATTAAGGTGTTGGCAGCTTTCTGAAAGCTGCGAGGAAGACATCTGTGGCCATTGTCTCTCTCTGCTGGCTTCTGGTGGTTTGCGGATGATCTCTGGCATTCCTTGGCTTCTATTGTATCACCCTGATCTCTGCCTTCACCACATGGCGTTCTCCGTGTTTGTGTGTGTGTGTGTGTGTGTGTGTGTGCGCGCGCGCGCGCTCGCATGCCCAAATATCCCCTTTTTATAAGGCACCAGTGACACTGAATTAGGGCCTACCCTGCTCCAGTATGACCTCATCTCTGCAGTAATCCTGTTTGCAAAAAAGGTCACATTCAGAGGTACTGGGGGTTAGGCTTTCACCATATGAATTTTGGGGGAGGGGGAACACAATTCAATCCTTAAGAGAAATGTATATAATTTGGCTGAATTCACTGTTTCCCACAAACAGAAAAATGAACAATGCCTGCAGATTTCTTGAAGCTGTTTAACCCATTTTTTTCAGTTCGGGCACTGGGAAGCCATGGCTCCCTCTCAGTTAATAACAGCTTAGTGTTTATTGAGGACTTACTAGGGTCCTCTGTGCTAAGGTCTTGACAAGTGTTGCCTTGTTGAATCCGTGTATGCACCCTCTGGAGATGATTCTATCATCAACCTCACTTACCCTTGAGGGAACTGAGACTTAGTTCTGTAAGGAACCTTGGGCTCTGTCACCACAGCAGCTCTCGTTGCAACATTATTTTTCATACTCATCTCAAACGGCTTAGCCTTGGTGGGGTACTGGGAGCCACCATTACCACTAACAACACCTCTAGGTAAAAGGAGTTTCTTATCTTCCTAATTCTATTCTGTGGCTGTTCAGTGCCTCCCTTGGTCTTATCCTTGGGAGATCTTATGTCATTGTGCAGCAGTGCTGCGAAGATTAATTAGTTAATATTTGTGAAGCGCTTTGAAGATGAAAAGCTCATGAACGCTAAGTAGAATTAAATTTGGTCTCCTGGTGCCAAGAGATAAAGTTTTTTCTTTGCTGCTTGGGGTCAAGAGCTCGCCGTAGGATGCAGGAGAGCCTGTCCTCACAGGGCGTAGGCTGTATTGATTAACCCACCCAAGGGGAAGGTCTGAATGGTACTCAAATCTCTTTTAACCTAGATCGGATTCTGCAGGCTATTGAACAGTTGACCCTCTGGGAAGTAGAAAGGTGATTGATATCGAAACAGATTTTAAGTTTTAACTTCTAGGGAATTTTGTTGAGTACAACCCCAGAAATTCAGAGATGAAGTAGTTTGAAGAGTGGTTCTGACGTTGACTAAGTATATTAACTCTGGAAGTGATACTGACGTTTCGGAACATGAGGTTGCCTTTATTTCTTTTCCTTTTCATTTGTTACCACTTTGGCCTGAGGTTTGTGCGAGGAAGTTGCGATGTCTCACTCTTAATGATCTGAGTGGCACAGTGTTGGCTCTGCCTTGCCTGTTGCCCTTCCTGGTGGCCAGATCCCTGTGCAGTGAGCTGTAACATATCCTCAAATAAACTTTGTCAAAGTGTGTTTGGAGATGGAGGAGAAGATGAATTCACAGAACAAATAACTATAAAAAATTCATGACTCGTAAGAATTTATTTGACTTAAGAATTTAAGCCAAATTAGGAGCCAAATTGGAAACTGAATCTTGGACTTTTAAAGAATGTTCTTTCCTTCTCCTGTTGGCTAGATCTTCTAAGCACTCCCCTCAACTTACGTGTTTAACAATTGCTTTTCAAAAGGACAGTTTATTTAATTAACCCTGACTCTATATATCAGCAATTTTTTGTTGCCCAGGAGCTGTTTTCCCAGAATACATTGACATTTATTCTGGTCTTCCCTATGAGCAAGCGTCTGTCTGTCGAATTCAGCTCCTAGAATCTCAGCTCGGAATGAAGAAATAGGTAAGGTGGGGAATCGGTGAGTCAGTTCGGCCAAGACTGAGGCTGGATAAGCTCAGAGTCCAGAGCCAGGTCAGAGTTGGGAGTGGAGAGAAAGAGCCAGCAATATTTGGCCCAGGAGACAGACAGGTAGACACACACATACTCACTGCAAAAGTAGAGCTGTTTCCCAGGTTCTTGACCTCCTGAACGCAATAAGGATGCCTCCCCCTTTCTTGCCCTGCGTTTTTCCACCTGTCTACCCCGTATGACTCTGGACAGTTACCCACCTGCCCTAGCCTTGGCCACTACTAGATATTCTCCTGGCACCCAGAGCAGTTGAGACGTTTTCCTTCTCTTAATCTCTCCTCAGGAGAGTTGAGTGCATGTTAGATTGCTTTCCTTTCATTTCCTCTGCCTTCCTCCATTCCCACTTCAGCTCTCTTTCTCCTTGATGTGTATCTTGAGAGGTAACACAGGGTGGGTTAAGACTGCCTGAGTTTGAATCCCGGCTCTGCCACTTTAAACCTATATGTAGATCTTGGGGAAGTTATTTAGCCTCTCTTTGCCTCAGTTTCCTCATCGGTAAAATGGGGATAATAATAATACCTATTTGATCACAATATTTTGAGGATTAGATGAGATAATGTGTTAAAGTCTTAGGATGTGGCCCGGAATGTGTTCAATTAATGTAAATTGAAGAGGAAGTGAATTGTCCTCTTTCTGCCCTTCAGTTCTTACCTAGGTAACATTGGACAATCCCTATCTGTTTTGCTTTAGTTCTTTCTCTTTCTTACTCATTCCTGTAGCACTAGAGATAAGGAGAAAGGACCTAATTGCTGATGGATCAGTTCCTTGTCGAATTCTTGAAATACTCCAGGTTGAAAGTGAAAAGATAAAGCACAATAAGATAAGTTCTTTTTTGTAACTTAGGGTACCAGGAGGCGAGATATGCCAACAGAGGATAACAGTATAGTGTAGAAAGTGCTAGATCCCAAGTACAAACCAAGATTAGAGGTAGGACGAAGGAAGACATTCATTCAACTATATGGAGGAGTCTTGGGAGCAAGGGTTGGTCATGGAGGTCTTCCCCGAGGAGGTGACACTTGAGCTAGTTCTTAAAGGATGAAGAGGCATTTTCCAGTCATACAAGATGGGAAGAAGAATTCCAGGAAGAAATAACCTCACAAGTATAACAGTGGAGATACCAGAGCACTGGGAGGACTGTGCAAGAAGTTCACTGGGGCTGGAGGGGGTGTTGAGAGGTCATGCGGCACAGAAGGTGAGGCTGGATGAACAGACACCCAAGTCATGGAGAGTCTTGTGGGCAGTGAAGCCACTCGGCCTTTACCTTTAGTCAGGGATGTGATTAAAGGGCTTTGGCAGAGGAGTGAGTCTGGTATATTTGCATTTTAGGTGGACAGCCGTGCTAGCATTACACGTCAGATGGGTTGTCTGGGAAGGGGAGATGGAGAAAGCCGAAGACGAGTTATTCTACACTATGGGTGAGAGATGGTGAGGAACCTGGGCTGTGGGGCTGGAGAGGAGAGAAATCTAAGAAGTGCTTTGACAGGACTTAGTATCTGATGGATACGAGTGCTGATGGGGAGGGAGCCTCTGGGAACGTTTCCCAGGTTTCTGCCGTGAGAGCTTACTGGAATGGTGTGCAGTTAACCGCAATAGGAAGCATGAGAGAAGATGAAGTTGTGTTGGGTTCAGTGTCGGGTCTGTTCAGTACCCAGTGAGCAAGGAAAAAGGGTCCAGCGGTGAGATGTGGTTGAATTTAGATACATGTTTAGAAGTCAGCAGATGGTACTTAAAAACTTTGGGAATGGAGCTTCCTTGGTGGCGCAGTGGTTGAGAGTCCGCCTGCCGATGCGGGGGACACGGGTTCGTGCCCCGGTCCGGGAAGATCCCACACGCTGCGGAGCAGCTGGTCCCGTGAGCCATGGCCGCTGAGCCTGCATGTCCGGAGCCTGTGCTCCGCAACGGGAGAGGCCACAACAGTGAGAGGCCCGCGTACTGCAAAAAAAAAAAAAAAAAAAAAAAAACAACTTTGAGGATGGATGAGATGGCATAGAAAAAAGAAGGGCAAAAGACTAAAGCCTGGAAACTCAAGAAACACCAGCATTTGGGGGAAAGTAAAGGGAAGGGAGAAAACCCAGGGGCAGGTGCAGTGGGGGGAAAATGCAGAACATCTGGGAGAGGAGGCTGTACTGGATGCCAAGCGGGACTAGAGGTTCAGTAATGAAGATTCAACACTATCATCACCCCCAACAAATCAAATATGTTAAGGTAAGAGAGCTTCTCATTGGATCTAGCAGATGTGTGCTCACTGGGAGTCTATGCCAAAGCCGTTGCAGGGCGTGGGGGAGCCCGAACCCAGGGACCCAAGGAGAGGAGGACGTAAAGAAAAAAAAAAGTCTATTCTTTTTACAAAATTGGGCCATGAACTGATGGTACGTACTGTAGAGTTTTATGGTAAAACTTCTGGGTGCTAGTGATGTTTTAGGGAAATCCAGAAAGCAAAAAACATAATAAGCTTTGTAGTGAACTGAGACGTAGTGAAAACTAGTCATACTCTACTGCTAAGATCCTTACTGTCCTTCGGGACGTGTGCTCGCTTTTATCTGTTTTGATTTCTCTTCTCTTTCCTTCTACTTCCTCCCATTCCACAGAGCTTTGTTGAATACCTATTATATGCTAGGCCCTAGGGGCTGACAGGCTGGGTAAGGATTATATCCCTCCCCTGGAGGTCATCTCCCCTGAGGGGGAAGATAGTGGTGTGAATTAATGGCAATGTCCCAAGTGTGTCTTGGGCTAAGAAGGTTGGGGATGGCTTCAGTCGAGGTGGATCTTGCAACATGGGTAGATGTTGACCGAAGCACTTCAGCAAAGGGAGTAGAGCCTGCAACATCAAGAAGATGAGAGGCCATAGCTTGAGTGAAGAATGCACATAGTTGTGTGGCCGGAGTACAGGGTGCTTGGCTCTTGACATCAGGAGTGGTTCCAGATGAGGCTGGAAATGCTGATGGGGGCTGTATGGGGCAAGTTCTTTTATGCTCTCTTCAAGGCATAAGGAGTTTGGAAGAATCCTTAAAAACACGAAAGTTTGTAAGCCAGAGCATGATTTAAAGATCATTACAATTTGGCTTTTTTTTAAAAAAAGAAAGTTAATTCTGGTGATAGTGTGGAAGACATGTTTTCTTACATCCAGTCTTCCATATAAAATTTACAATTTGATTTAAAAAATGCTTAGTTTCTAGCATTATAACAGTATATATATTTCTGTATACATGTATATAAAATGTATTTCTAACAGTGTAGCAGTCTAACATTATAGCAATACTTTTATACATTTTTAAATGATATTTTAGGTTCTTATAAGTAAAGTCATTTTTGTGACCACCCTTCTTCTATAGAAAAATGAATATTGAATGTCAAAGGACAGAACTTAGCATGTGAGAATCATAAGCTAAAAGATCCTAGACTCAGGTCTCTGGTGTCTTTTAAAAATGCTTACCTTCCTTTTTGTGTACGATGAGAAACCCAGAACTCATGATCCCCGAAGTGGAAACCTATGATTCCCTGTGTTTGCCTGCGTAGGTAACACAGCTGTTCTATAGATGTCTTTCAAAGGGTGCATGTATGTTTTGGTATTTAAGGAATAGGTCTTTGAGCTTGTCATGGGAGCTCATAGTTTTGGAAACCAGTTTTTAACCTTAAACATGGCTCACATTGAACTCTAGAATAATGTGTTTTTTAAAGACCAGCTGCTGACTGCGTTCACGCATATTTAATGAAGTTTTTTGAATGGCTATTAAAGATCTTAAGACAATTATACTCAGGTTTAAGGAAAGGACTTCCTGTGGGAATTTAATATTTTTAAACTGTGGGCTGACCAAGGACTGGTATTTACTGATATTCTTGACTCCAGGAGTCCCAAGTATAACAGCTAAGGGTTATTATGTTGCTGTTCATTTCCTCTCTTCTCCCAGCTCTGCAATTGAGCTACCCTTCAATTTTGGACCACTGCATATTTTCACACTCCAACTTTGAGGCTTACTATTTCCATGTACGATACAAATACAGTTGCTGAGGGAAAATGACAAAATTTCAAACTGGATCAGAGGCAAATAGGAAGTTGTTAGTTGGGCTTGTTTCAGTCTTCGTAAGCTCCTCAGCCTCGTGATATTATCAAAATAAAAGTATGGACTGTTGAAATATTAATTGTTTACAGTTTCTTACAGTCTATGAATATCGTTTATGAGAGCCGTACTAGCTTGAGTTCCCCTAAGATCATTCTCTAATGTTTTCGGAACCTATGTACAGTTTGACCTAACAGTACAAATAGACCGTGTAACCACTCACTGAATATAAATGATGTTTTTATGCTGAAAGAATAAGACTGTCTCTTGAGTTTCCAGACACTGTACAGCAAATCACAAGTAGAAGAGTCTGAATGCCTCATAGTCTTCAGTATTATTTTACTTGCTTGTCTGTTTATTTGCGTATTTATTTTGCCGTAAACCTTAAAATTATAGGTAGTTCTACAGTAGTTGGGGGTAGATCAGTCAGATCACACATCACCTAGATATTTTTGAAGCTCCTTTTTTGTTTTGTCAATTATGTTTTATCTGTATTTCGCAGTTTTGGGGGGCCAAGTTTGTCCTCACTTACCAGTGGTGATAACTGTGAATAGGAAGTAAGTCAATCAAATCCCATCAGTGTTTTTTTTTTTTTGTGGTATGCGGGCCTCTCACTGTTGTGGTTGCGGAGCACAGGCTCCAGACGCACAGGCTCAGTGGCCATGGCCCACGGGCCCAGCCGCTGCGCGGCATGTGGGATCCTCCCGGACCGGGGCACGAACCCGTGTCCCCTGCATCGGCAGGCGGACTCTCAACCACTGCACCACCAGGGAAGCCCCCCATCAGTGTTTTTAATCGATGATGTATCAGTTATCTTTGCTACATAGTGACTGGCAACATACCGGTTACAAAACACTAGGGGTGCACACAGGTAAGTGTTTTTTGCTCATGTGTCTGGGGTCGCTGAGGTTCTGCTGATTGTGGGTGAGCACGCCCACGTGTCTAGGCTTGGCTGGCTGTAGGATGGGGTGAGGTGATGGGGTGACTTGGCTCTGCTGCACACGTCTCTCCTTCTCCGTTAGTCTTGGCAGTGGCTCTAGAGAGCCAGCCGCAGTGTACAAACCCATGAAGCCTCTGCTTGCATCATGTCTGCTTGACCAAAGCTTGTCACTCTGGGCTGAGGCCAAAGTCAAGAAGCAGAGCAGGCCACCCCACGCATGGAAGACTGGCACTGCAGAGTTACAAGGCAAAGGGCGTGGATGCAGGGAGAAGTGCAGAACTGGTGCCAAATGTTGCAGTCCATCAAGTAAAATGGAGAGTTTTGATTGAGACCAATTGGTTTCACTTCTTGCCCATCACATACCTTGTCTCCTTCCTTTAGGATTACATGAGGGATTCTTTGTTGGTAAAGACTCAACACTCAAGTTGCCTTGAAGGTTACTGTAAACAGAACAGGCAGGCTCACAGACACGTAAAAGTATCAATAGGAAACCAAGAATAAGCAGTTCTCACTGGTACTGAGATGGCTAAACAGAGTTTGAGGCTCTTCTGTCTGTGAGAGTCTGAATGGCTTCTCTCATCTCTGCTTCTTTCTTTTTTTTTTTTTTTTTTCTTTTTTTTTTTTTTTTTTTTTTTTTTTTTTTTTTTTTAACCACGCCTTGTGGCTTGCGCGATCTTAGTTCCGTGACCAGGGATTGATCCTGGGCCCTTGGCAGTGACAGTGTGGAGTCCTAACTGCTGGACCGCCAGGGAATTCCCCTCTGCTTCTTTCTGTTTCTTCTCTCTTGCTCTTGACCCATCATGGCCTCCTCCATCCCAATTCTATGTGGCCTTTCAGCTCAAGCACCCACCACATCTCAACTGTCTGGATCTGTTTGTCTCAAATTCCTGTCCCAGCCTCGTGCTCAGTGATTGGGCATTCTTGGGTCTACTCTTTGTGTCTCCCAGGGCTGAGTTCTCAGATTTCCTCTCTTTATTTACTCCCTCACTTACTGAGCTGGTGTAGTCCCATGACTTTAAATGTTACCACAACGCTGATGACTCAGACATTACTGTCGCCAGCCTAGACTTCTCCCTTGAACTCCAGACTCACATATACTATATCTTATTGCACATTTCCCCTTGGATATACCTCACAGGCATCTCAAACTTAGACCACTTGATTTCCCCCTCATAAACCTGCACTTCTCAGTTTTTTCCTCAGTAAATGGTAATTCCAGTTTCCCATTTGTTTAAGACTCTTGTTGGAGTCTTTTTTTTACATTTGGTTATATATTTATTTTAAAATGATATGCATATACTACAGTTCTAATATATATAGTATGTACATGATAAAAGGAAGCAAATTTGAAAACTTAATATGATAGAGAAGAAATCTGTAGATATTAAAAGTCTTCTTCTTTAGGATGCTTCGTATTTTCATTTATGAATATCTTAAACACAGTAGATGCTTAAATGGTGCCTTAAACATGAGTTTCATTTTTTATTGTGGTAAAAAATGCTTGATGTAAAGTTTACCCTCTTAACCATTTTTATGGGTAACAATTCAGAACTGTTAAGTATATTCGCATTATCGTGAAAGAGACCTCCAGAACTTTTTCATTTAGCAAATCTGAAACTCTGTATCCATTAGACAAAAACTCGCCTTTTCCTCCTCCCCCCAGCCTCTGGTAACCACCATTCTACTTTGTTTCTATGAATTTGATTACTTTATTTAACTCATAAAAGAGGAATCATACAGTATTGGTCTTTTTGTGACTGGCTTCTTAGCATAATGTTCTCAGAGTTCGTTCATGTTGTAGCATGTGGCAGGAATTCCTTCCTTTTTAAGGTTGAATCATATGCCCTTGTGTGTACAGACCACATTTTGTTCGTCTGTCCTTGGGTATATAGTTGCCTTCACCTCTTGCATATTGTGAATAGTGCTGCTGTGAACATGGGTGTGCAAATATCTCTTTCAGTTCTTTTGGGTGTATATACCCAGAAGTGGGATTGTTGGATCATATGGTAGTTCTATTTTTAATTTTTTGAAGCACCCCCATACTGTTTACCCAGCAGTTGCACCATTTTACAATTTTACCCATAGTACACAAGGGTTCCAGTTTCTCCACATCCGACATCTGGAGTCTTGTAACTCCTCTTTTTTTAATTTAGATTAGATAGCTAATGAAATCCATCTGCAAATCCTCCTGACTTGTGCTCAAAATATATGCCCCGTCTGACTGCTTCTCACCTGTCCATCACTGTCACTTTTTCCCTAATCACCACTGGCTCTTGTCTGGACCACTCCCATAGTCTTCTGACTGGTCTCCCTGTTTCCACATTTACCCCCTACAGTCTGTTCTCCACAGAGCAGCTAGTGATAACTTTAAAACATAAGCCAGGTTTTATCACCTTCCTTCTCGAAACATTTTCATGGCTTCCATCACACTGAGGATAAAATCCAAAGTGTCTTCCTTGGTATATAATGTCCTAAAAATGTTCATCCCTTTACTTATGTGGCTTCAGACACGCTGACCTCCTACGGTGCCTTAAACACACTAAGATTGTTCCTGCCTCAGGGCTTTTGCATTTGTTGTACCCTCAACCCGGGTGGCTTTATTCATGGACAGTTTCTTGATTGACTTCCTCCTTAATTCAGGTGTCTGCTCAGTTGTGACCTATTCGGAGAGGCCTTCCCAAACTACCTGATCAAAAGGGGAGCTCATTGTCAACATTTGCTGAGCACTTAACACTCTCTGACGTCGTAGTATACTTACTTGTGGCATTATTATTGCCTTTCTCCTCCAAGAGAATTTCAGCACTATGAATTCTCTCAGCATCTGCAGGAGTGTCTTGCACGTAAAAGATGCTCAATCAATAATTGTTGAATGAATAAAAGAATACTTTGTACTCATGTATTTAAACAACTTTGGTCATGGTGACAGAGATACCTAGTGTACGCATGGTGTCCTAGGTGGGGGACTTCTGAGGAGAATGACTTTAGTTTTTCTCCCTCCTCCAGCTGATTTCACCAGCTCTTATTCACTTGTGGGCTGTTGCTCAAGGGATCTGAGTGGGAAAGTATAGATAGATGCCTCACCCAGCCTCTTATGGAAGAAAAAAAAAAAACATTTCAAGAATTGATGGGCATTGTTTGCCTCTGTCCTCTTGGCCCCAAATTACCCTTCCTAAATGAGTTTTGCCTGCTCTTTATTACCTGCAATCACATTTCCTATTGTAATGTGAGGGCAATGCCTCGTTTGCACAGTGAATGCTGAAAATGGGCTTTAAAGCATAAAGCAAAGCCAGAAATTCCTCCTGCAGGGGACATGGTAGTTTGACAAGTCTTTGAATTACATAATGGAATCTCCTCTTACTGTCATTATAAAAGATACCAAAGTATCCAAAACAATGGGCTTTTCTTCCCAGTTTGTTTGGGATATTCCTGGCACTCCTGCCATCCTATACTTTAGGGGCTCGGGGATTAGAATTATGTGTAGTACCTTTGTTTTCCCCCAGCGGCGTTTGTGATGAAGCTATTCCGATGGAAACACTCAGTTAATTCTAAAGGATCTGCACGTGCTTGTTGAGCAGAGCGCTTCTACCTTAAATGGTCTTCCATGCTGTGGAAGAGAGCTTCGGGTGCATCATCGCAGTGATAGTGTCACAGGGCTGGAGCATCATCTTTGTCTGTTCACGCCTCCTCGCGGCTTTGAGAAGTCTCTTTCAGTCTTACTAGTCTGTTAGAGACAATGATAGTCAAAATGGTCCGTAGACTCCTGGGGTCTTTGGATAGGTAACCAGGGGGTCTGTCAATTGCAAGAGGTTGAAAGATGATTGCAAACATAGTTCCTAGTTTCTCAATTTGGGCGCTACTTACACAGCATGTTCACTTTCTGAAAATTCAGCTTCTCTGCTTACGACGTGTGTACTCTTCTGTATGTTATACTTCAGTAAAAAGGCTTTCTGAAGAAAACAAACCAAGCATAATTCCTGTCTGCAAAAAGATCTCCTCCTGGTGGAGGTGGTCAAATAGAAGATCACATACTCAGATTACTACTAGGATTAAAGAAAGCCCTATTAGAGGAGCACAAATTAAAGGGATCAGACTCATCTTTTAATGGGATGGAGGAAAATCTGAGAGAAGATTTAAAGGGAATTTATCACCTTTTCCTGGCTTCCTCCATACACGATAGGATTTATACAGAGAAAACCAGAATAAGTAGGTTAGATTCTAATTCTGTGATAGCATGCTTAGAAGATAAAATATTGGTTAAAAAAGCATGTTCAAAATATCATTGCCCTCAGCGAACTTGTTGATAATCGTCTCCCCAGACCTACCTCACTATTGGCATGGGTGACTAGATGGATGAATGAATGAGTGTTGAAACACATGATTATGGGTGGTCCACTGATGTGTTTCGTTACTGTGAGATATTTATTATTATTAATGACCAGCAGTGACGCTATATTGGAGGGAAGTGGTGTTGGTGTTACAGTGTCAGGTGTTACATGGTGTTACATGTGTCAGTTGGTGTTACATGTTACATGGCTAAAAACATGACATAATTATTTTTTAAAATGTTGCTCACTGTGAAAGAGTCTGATGAGACAAAATGGTTTTATTGTTTCTCTTCATCATAATGATTGAACAGAATCATAATAGGCAATAATTAGCAAGCCTTGCAAGGTGCTATAAAGCTAATTTCTCTAGTGTAAGCGCATTGAGCTCATAGCGGGAACTGATGGGCAGGGATTGGAACTGTCGGGCAGTGGAAGTCCTTAGTGTAGATAGCACCCAAACTGGTCTTTGAACAGTGGGTTCCACACATGCGGGTGCAGAAGAAATACCTTGTTAACAGGTTTAAAGTGTAGATTCCTAGGTCCTGCCCCCATGTTCCGTGGGTCTGGGGGAAGGAAGCCTACCGTTGTGAAAGTGTGGGTGGTTCACAGAGGATGCTGTGAGAAGTGATGATGGGAAGTGAAGGTAGGGGGTGAGAGGAGGCTGGGTGAAAGGCAAGTGCTTGGAAGTGAAAAACGATAGCATTCAGTGAGGAGGCAGGCTGATTCCCAAGATAGAAACAGAGACTGTGTCTGAGAAGGAACAAGCGTGGCGGGCAGTCTCTAGCTTTGGAGGGACTGACGCCAGAACAGATAATAGCGGTTGAACCTCTTAGCCATAGGATGCTATGATCTATACTTGCTGATTTTATTTGAAGGTGGCTTAAGAATGAGGTTAATATTTAAGTGAAAATGTCAACTCTAGAGGAATTTGTGCCTTAAGATGTCAGAGCTGAAACCAATCTCAGAGTAGCTTTTTGTTCTAACCTGTCATTGAAGGGCTGAAAAGACTGGGAGCCCCAGAGCCAGGGAAGTAAGTTGTGAGGGGTCAGCAGAGCTTTGGCTGAAATTCAGGAATCTCCTGATGAGTAACCATTCCACTTATTTGTTCACTTATCAGACACTTAATGAGCCCCTACCATATGCTCAGTTCTGGGCTGGGCCCTGAGATTCTGCCGTAAAAGAAAAAATAATACAGCCTTTACCCTCATGGAGTTTATAGTCTAAGGAAGGAGAGTCAGTTGTAGAACAAGTACAGGAATTTCTCCTACTGTGAGTTCTTTCTCCCAGGATGCCAGTTAAATAGAGTAAGGTTGTTTTTTTTTTTCTCCTGCTGTACGGGCCTCTCACCGTTGTGGCCTCTCCCGTTGCGGAGCACAGGCTCCGGACGCGCAGGCTCAGGGGCCATGGCTCACGGGCCCAGCCGCTCCGCGGCATGTGGGATCTTCCCGGACCGGGACACGAACCCTTGTCCCCTGCATCGACAGGCGGACTCTCAACCACTGCGCCACCAGGGAAGCCCAGTGAGGTTGTTTTATTAGGAAACAAGCTTTGCACTTTGCAGCCCCCTGCTGATTACAATACTGTTGAAATGAGGACCTGGGTACATGATTAGCTGTGCAGCTCTCTACATAGCTGCATTGTTTGAGTGGCAGGTTGCTCCTTGGCCCTGAGTTATTTTATTTAATGCAAGCTTTTATGATTTATTTGGATAGTGTAGCTGTGCTGCTTGACATTTACTGTGCAAGGCTATCCCCTAGGTGTCTTGTTAAAGATGCAGATTCTGTGGGTTTAAAGTGAGGGCTGAGATCCTGCGTTTTCAGCAAACTCCCAAGGGTGCTGATGCTGGCAGCAGGTGGACCACGCAGAATAGCAAGAATCTAGAAACCTGGAGATATTAGAGGATCTTCTGAGTCACTGAAGATCTCTTCTGTGATAAGCCATTGGGTTTTCGTTAGTTTGCATCAACTGATTTTTTTTTCAGCTTGTAATAATAACAAGGTCCATTGTAACTACAAAAATACCTTTGCTGTTGAAATTTATCCAGAAGAACAACTTCACGATTGCAAGTCCTTTCTAACCCATTTTCATTGAAAACATTATAACATCATTTTGGATAAACCAGGTTTCTTGAATTCACCAACTATCACATTATAGCAGAACAGACTGTAATTACAAGTGTGACAAATATTATAAAGGAGCTGGGAAGGATGCTAGGATATCTATATTGGGGTGTTCTAGCTGCAGTACATTTGGATAGAAGTCACACTGGTTTTTTTTCTGCTCGCTCACCCCAATCTTACATTAGTACATAAGATAGTATATCCCGGAACAGAAAATCCTGAAGGGGGGTATAGCATTATTACCTGAAGTTCTTCCAATAGCTAAAGCCAGTGAAACTGTACATTCTATACACATCTCCAAATATCAGCCCTTTCACTTCTGGCTCATCATTTGTTTATAGCAAGCGGAAGGAGAAGAATTATTACTTTCAGATTGCTATAATGCTTTACACTATTGGGCTTTTTAAAGGTTGTAAGTGAATAAATTGAGCTTTTGTGTAGGCATGTTTCTTTTTTTAAATTGTTTGATATGAGGTTAAAAACTTAATTATATAAGATTCTATAGAAAATAGATTCTCTCTGCCACTTTTTTTTTTTTTTTTTTTTAAGAGCGATTTTCCCATCTTTTGAGTGACAATATCGGAAAATACAGAAAATCACAGGAGGGAGGATTTCAGTTCGACCTCCTTGATTAATTTCCTTCCATTGTGTATTGGCCTGCTTGTTCAAATTAGAAATTTCCATGGCTGACAGCAAAAGCATTAATCCAGTTGTTATTCTAGGTTCCTTTGCCACTTAAAATTGTGGAGTTTGTGTTATCTTTAGAATGAGAAAAGACCTTGGTACTTAACCTAGCCCAGTGGTTCTGCATTCTGTGGTGGGCTCAGCTGTGGAGTTATTGTTCGAATCCCCCTTCTTTAAGGATGTCTGTGCTTAGTAATCTTCCAGTCAACATTTGTGCATGAGATTTGGCCGTTGATGGCTCTCCTGATGGCCATAATGAAATGTGTAGTTTCCAAGGAACAACGGAAGAATTATAAAATGACTACACATCAAGAAGTTTTTCTTATTGTGGTCTTTTCTTTTTCTTCCTTTTTTTTTTTTGGTGCCTTTTACATTTTGTCTCTGTGAGCACAGAGTCCCTGTTACTGGTTTGTGTAGAGATAGACCAAATGAGGTAGATAACAGTGAACTTGACGGTGTCGTCAAGAGGGTAGGACTCAAGGGGTCAAGGCATCTTTTGTCTTGTAATTTTGAGGCTTCTACAGTTCTGACTAGAACAAAAATTTGACCCACGTGTTGCTGCCAATTTTGACTATCAAAGTATTTCATTTGGTTCTACCCAACCAATTTTATGTTATTCCATGGCTGTTATGACCTGAGCATTTTGATACGAGGAAGGTCCATTTGTGCAGTGACTTCATGTGACTTGGGGTCAGATTGCCGGGGTTTGATTTCTAGCCCACAGGTCATCAGCTATGTGATATTGGGAAGGTTACTTAACCTCTCGCAGCCTTCTAAAGGATGTGTCCCTCTGATGATGAAATGAGATGATATTGCAAAGTACTTAAATAGCAAATAGAACATTGTAAACACTTAATAATAGTAGTACAATTGAACATTTGTTGAGCTCTACATTCTTTTTCATATAATAATGATCATGATACCTCACTAATATCAATATATACTTTAAATCCTTGTTTTATATATTATATATAATAAATGTTATATATTCTATATTATATATATTCTATAGCTTAAATGTTTAGAATAATAGATCAGCATGTATTAGATCATGTTGATCCTGTAACTTGACCAGAGCTGTCTCCGTGGAAAAGTGTTTTCTCCTTTTGGGATGAATGGTTGTGGACTAAGGTTGGTGCTTGGCTTGGAGGTGCTTAGAGAGAGGAAATATTGGTCAGTCACTGAGTACGTCCTTCTTTGGTGGTTTCCCTTTAATAGAAAGTCTATTACTGATCTGGGTTCCTTTCTGTAGGAAAGTTCATTTTAGACAGTGGCACTGAGCTTGAGTTTGTGTTTTAATGATAGAGAATTGAAAAGTGTTATTCTCAAAAGGCATGGTAGGTTCTTTTTGGTGCTGTATAAAATGAGGTTGGACATAGACTTTAAGTGGAATTATTTGCCCTCATTGCTTTGTCTTTAAAGCACATCTCACCATCTGCAGTTTATAAGCATATATTATCTGGATTGGGTAATTAGATATAACTGCATTGTGAATGTTAAATCAAGCCTTTTTTCCCCTTATGATATGTTGGAAGACCCCCTGATGGAGTATCTTAACAGTAATAACATTAAGTGAGGAGGAAGGATAAGGGTTCAAGTTAGTTAAATAAGGAATTGGTTGGTTGATGGTTCAGAGAAGTGGTTTTCAAATTTACTCATCCAGCTACTTCTTAGGACCCATGTCACCCTTTCGAAGGGGAGTCAGAACAAGAGAACCCCACAAATTCCCCACATTTTTCATTGTAAAAATTACCAAGCCAGTTATTCAAAGCAGCATAGTTATGTAATTTGCTGATGATCCTGGCGAGAACAAGTATTACAGGGAGGTTATAGATGAGCAGAGCGGAGAGCTTTCTGCACTGGGGTTCTACAAGCTCACTGATTTTGCAAGTGAAGGATGTGGTTTTTGCCTTGCTATCCCACAGGCTTGTTAGTAGTACCTCACAACTGTCCTTATCCCCAGCCCCTTGCAGGGACAGAGTTTCCCCGCTGAACTGAACAGAACAGATCCTCTCAGTGGACAAGCCACAGGGACTGAACTAAGCATGCCCAGCTTCTCCCAGTCCTTCAGTCCCTGAGTGGGGCTTCCTCCTGCCAGGAGGAGGGATTGGGGGGGGACTGGAGAGAGGCTACCAGTGTCACCCTTGGGAAGATGCCCCTACCCTCAGGCAAGAAGAATGAAGATTCCCGCCTTGTCCAGCAAATATTTATTGGTTCTCTAAATACCAAGCAGTATGTTCCGTTCCAGAGCAGTTAATTAAACTCTGTACCTCTGGACTCCGTAACCCTTAGGACTTAACTGTATTGACCCTGGGGATATAAACCAATCCCCACACCCCCCAGGCACCAAACTGAAATCTTTCAGAAGTTTCGAATACTCCCTGTTTCAGGTACTGGTAAAAATTCAAAGTAATTCCCCTAAGAAACACTTAGAAGCCACCCAGATCTGTTCTGAGAGCCCAGCCGTCTTGCAGAGTGTTTTTGCTAAGGCAGCATGAGTAGGGCGCAGGTGGAAATGTTAAGTGTCCGTCCCTTCTGAGCTACCGAGAGGCCATGAGGTTCCTGCCTGAGGGGGCTGTCTGTACGGATGAGACACATGGACGGTGACGCTGTGGTCTTACGTCGTGAGGTTAGCTCTGTTTTGGGGGCTTCAAAACTCCCAGGAAAGATTTCTTTGTTGTTCCCAGACCAGTGTTGTATACATTGGTCATTTTTACATAATTTTAGGTTGCTTGCCATATTCTATATAAACCGCGTTTAGGAAAATTTAGCTTGGTAGTGGAAGTCTATATTGGGAACCATCCCTTCTCAGTATTAAATGAGTCTGGGACAACGGGCAACGCCCACCCCATTACAAGTTTTTTATGAAGCAAACATCTATTTTTGCTTCGTGCAGACTCTACTGTATGAAGGGCTGAAAATAACCAAATGCTTAGGCACCATTTGTAATGCAAAAAATGACCGTAGGGGGAACCGTGTTTTTTGCTGCCCTGGTTATGACTGACTAGTATAGGTCATAAATTGTGCCCTCTAGAACCAGTTTTGCTAGGTCATTCCAAGGTTTTTTCTGGTATTGGAGGAACCTGCAGTTTTTCCTGTGCACCTGAAATGTCATCTTGTCCACACAAACTGTGAAGGAAACTGAAAATAATTTAGAGAAGCAGGATTTTTTTTTTTTTTTTTTGCGGTACGCGGGCCTCTCACCGTTGTGGCCTCTCCCATTGCGGAACACAGGCTCTGGACGTGCAGGCTCAGCGGCCATGGGGGCCCAGCCTCTCCGCGGCATGTGGGATCTTCCCGGACCGGGGCACGAACCCGTGTCCCCTGCTTCGGCAGGCGGACTCTCAGCCACTGCGCCACCAGGGAAGCCCCTTTTCTTTTTTAAAAAAATTTTTATTGGCGTATAGTAAATTCACAACGTTGTGTTAGTCTCAATAGAGTGACAGATGTAGATGACGCTGTTTCTTAAGCTATGCCACGCATGAGGCTTGCAGACTCCGGAGCGCCCGTACTGGCCTGAGTTGTACTCCCAAGGAGTGTGTTTGCTAGCTCTCAAACCAGCATCAGAAATCATGCTCTGCATTCAAAAGATAGACACTTCTGATTTTTATCAGATAGGCAAGTTCCCTTTCCCCCTAGCAAATACACAAGCTTTCTGATCCAGAAATGTCGGAGTGTGCCAAAGGAACAGCTGGTTATTTTAATGCCTCAAGGCTGTTCCTGCTGCGTCTATAGGACAATGCTCCCCCCACCCAACCCCCCAACCCCACAGTCTGACTATGTCCAAGGGGAGCCCAGTTGACCCACTTCTCCTGTGTGCTGTGGAGAATGGATAGTCACCAACTCCGTGTCCCACCCGCCAGCAGAGGTGCATTTACAGACAGACGTAGACTTGAGCGTTTCTCTGTAGCATTGTGATTTATGTTATCATCTCCAAACTTCAAGGAAAAAAAAAAAAAGATCCAGGATGGGAAGTGACTGTCCAGGTTGCTTTAGCAGGACGTGGACACAGAGGAATCACGTCCTGCATTTCAAGCGACTGGCAGTTGACTGGACATTGCATTTTCTCTGAGCCTCTTAACCTTTTCAGTGCATCCCTTCATGGCTGTGAAAGTTTCTTACCATCTGTTCGATTTTCCTGTGAGATGATTAACTTTCAGAAACCTAAATGACTCAAGGAAAGTGAAAGCAATACTAGACTTTCTGGAAAAATTTATGCAACGTGTCATTCTTCTCCCAGTGATGTGCGTGCTTTAGTGAAGATGCCTCCTTTGCTGTAAGAAGTCCGTACTCTTTGGGCTGGTGGTTTGTCTCAAAAGCTGCAGAAGACAGTGTCAAAGTCTAAATCACAACCCTAGAGATTTTTTTTACCCCCAGCCTTTATTTTAGCAACCTTTGTCTCCAATTTCATCTCTGGCATGTAAAAGACTCATGGCATAAGGGGGGAAAGAAAAGTTGATTTATAAAAATCAACCCATTTCTCCTATCAAGGAGATGGACTAAAACAGGAAATTGGATGTGGAACTTCTTTGGAAGAGAAGAAAATAGAGTTAAATAAAATTTTTTTTTTAATATTTAAATGCAGGTAGTCTCATAAATATTTCCTTTGAAAAAAATTCATTGGATAACCTTATCTATTGATATAATAATGTCTAACTATATGTTATATCTGAACTGTTTGCTCTGAAGGTGTTGATGTATGACATTGAGAAAGAGTTAGGATTTGAATCATAGCAAAGCCTTGTCCTAGTTTGAGGTACATGTTTCACAAGAGAACGTTTGGGCAGCCCAGTGGGTTTGAAACTTCCTGAAAGTTGCACGGGCTGGGATCCGTGCATTCCAGGCCTCTCTTTGGCAAAATATTCTTTCCTTTGTGGTTTCTTCACATTTTCTCTTTGCATTTGCAATCCATGCTGGTAGAATCGGGATACTCAAATTTCTATGATCCAGCTGGCTAGTTTTAGGAAAGATACAGCTTGAGCCTGTTCTTCCTTGGCTTTTCGCTTTCACTTGCCTTATTTGGTAAAGCTGTGGGCTTCGTTGTTCCTGGAAAGGGCTGTTTCACCAGTTTCAAGGACTATTTCCCACTTGCATCTAGTTCGGAGCTGGGAACCAGAGCTTGCTGGTCGCTCTGTGGTGTCTGTTCCGAGCTGGGGCAATTGCAGGGTTGGAGTAGCCTTAAGAATCCTCAGTGTATACAGGGCTGACGGTGATGTATCCCTCCCTAGTGAGAGGTTGGCATGTAATATATATAGTGCAATGTAAATTTACGTCCTTTTAAAACTGGGACTCATGAAAGATGCCGGCTTTTTTGCTTTGTCCAGGGCCTGGAATGGGCATGCCCTTCTCCCTTTTCCTTGTATCTTGTTATCTAGATTACCTTTCCCCCAATTATTATTTCTGGTTCTGCTTTCTCCCTACTACTTTGGGGGCTTTTTCCTGTCCCTTTTAAGGAACCGATAATTTTGCTCATCCCAGGTTTTAATAGAGCTCACGGTTTAATATTCGGTAAGTACCTCTTTTGATGTTATTTATAGGAAAACGTATTCTTATCATGTTTGTGGTATATGAAGTCATGTTCTTAGCACACCCACACCACCTTTCTGGCTACACACCCTTCTCTTGTTCCTAAGGAGCATTGCTTTTAAAAATAATTAGCATAACTTTTAGAGAGATGAGAAGGTGGGCCTTATTTCTTGGAGCTTAAATTTGTTTTCTGCTTTAGCATAGAAAGGAAGTTTGTAGACCCCTAATCCTCAAAAAGATAGTTATATTCTTTCTGATAAAAGATGAGGATGGAGAGGGGGGAGGAGAGGAAGTGAGGTTGATGTAACCTGATCCTTCACTCTTTGCCAAAAGAACAGTCAACTGTTGTTGTTGTTTTATAAAGTACAAGGAAGTTGATTTCATTAAGAGTTTGGAGGGAGGGGGCAAAGGAAACATTTTTTCTTTTTAACCTCCCAGAACACAGAGGCTGCCCCTCAGTAGGAGAAGCAGCGAAACTCCTGAACTGAGCTCACTTTCATTTTCAAGGGCCTGTTGTGGAGCATTTTTTCATCTTTGCTGCAGAAAGAAAGGCTCCCTCTTCTTCCTTACCCTGCAGTTCATTTTGGGGGTGTGTGTGTGAAGTTAAGGGATGCTTAACATCACCAGGCATCCCCAAAAAGCTAATGGACAGGCACATATGTGCCATCTAGACATTTATTGGGACGGAAAGCCAGAAGGAGGAAAACAGAAGGGCAGCCTCTGAAAGTTAAACACCAGAGTTAAACCTGACCTGACCTCTGACAATGTATTACTCTGCTACCCAAACCTGTTAGAAGCACACGAGTGTCCCCCACTCTCCTCGGGTATGAATTCTGGGCTGTTCTCTGACCAGCCACTTGTTTTGAATACTCAGTTCAGCCCTATCAGGTTTGAGTGTTTCTGTTTCCCTTTTAGAAAATAACAAACAAGTTTGAGAAGGTTGGAAGCAATGCGCTAGGCGTGTAAATGAACAAGTTTGCCTCATGCTGGGTTAAGCGTGTAAACCCAACCAATCATGTGCCCGTACAGGATACACACAGGAATATTTTGATCTCACTACCGCTACTCCTTCTACAGTAGAGATTAATGTCTCTTGGCTGGATTAGTTCTTTGATCCTCCTTACTCATTCTTATCTGGCCTGGGGCACATAACTCTTTGTCACACTAACAATAATGATTGCTACTGACACGAAGGCTTAACGGTAGCTATCGGTCTCTACCGAAAGCTCTACCCCCGTTTCCCCGTTTCTTCCTCACAGCGATGCTGAGAGGCTGGTGCTGACTAACTCTTTGTTTGACTCTTGAGGGAACTGAGGCTTACAGAATGAACATGCCCAAAGCAGTGCAGTTAACTGGAAAGCACTGTCTTGCCGACGGCTTCGCTCTGTTGCCTCCTAGCCCTGTTTACGTCATTGTCCCGCTGCCCAGAGCCTCGAGTGCTCCATTAAGTAGTTTCTGGAGATCGTGGTGCAAGGACTGACTAGACTAAACGCACATCAGTAAGTTGTCGAGATGACTGTGTCTTTAACACACTCAGCCCTCTGCCCTGCTTTGCTGCCATGTTCTCTCTTAAACTTCATCTCTCTTCTTACCCTGTTCCATTTGCCTCTGACTTCGGTTCATTTGCTACTCAGGTAGGTCTCAGACCTGTGGGTCCTCTAAAGGCGTTGGTTCCCAACCTTGACTGTGCCTTGGAATCACCTAGGAGAATGAAAATATGAGATTGGAGGGCTCCATCCCTGCTGTTGGGATAGGACTTGGCAATACATGTGTGTGTGTATATATATATATATATATATATATTTTTTTTTTTTAACATTTACCTGGAGATGATGATGATCAACTAACTTGGCTTTCAGGCAGTTTCTCAAACTTTACTGCTGAAGTACGTGGTGATCTTGTTAAAATGCAGATTCGGAATCCGTCTGGCCTCTGATTGCTGTCTCTCTACCCAAGATCCTGCATTTCTAACAAGGGCACAGGTGATGCCGAAGCTAATGGTTCACAGTTTTTATTTTAAGTAAAGGGTGCTGAGATGGCGCATCTTGACTGTGCTTCCTTTCCTTTTCAAATCAATTAAGTGAGTTGTATCTCCTAGTGGCTGGAATTGGTGGCTTCCAACAACCTACTGGATGTAATTGCTTCTGGGATAAAGTGAGAAAAAGGAGCAAAATGGAAGGGTGTTGAAAGAGAAACTGGGGAATTCCCTGGTGGTCCAGTAGTTAGGACTCCGCTCTTTCACTGCTGGGACCTGTGTTCAATCCCTGGTTGGAGAACTAAGATCCTGCAAGCCGTGCGGCACAGCCAGAAAAAAAAAAAAAAAAAAAAAAAGAAAGAAAGAAAGAAAGAGAAGCTGCCTCCATTTGGAGAGGACTTGTTAAAAAGGCAGGTATTCTTAATTAGTAGCTTAGGATCTAATCTTTGTCACTGAGGGCTGCAAATCAAGCTGCCTGGAGTCTTCTTGAAGACAGCTTCTAGCTGCAGAGGTTTTTAACACCTCTCATCTGACTTTGTTAAATATCTACTGGAATCTGAAATAGAAGCTGTGTAGGGAGAGTCTCCCTAAGCATACCTCAGCTGCCAGGCATGCTCTGTATGGATTTCTTCCTTGATATGAAATCAGTCATAGGAAATCTCAAAGCCCTCCAAGACGTTTGGTTCCATATGATATTTAATGCTGGAGCGTGTCCCCTTGAGTGTCCCCACCCCAGGATCCCTAGCCCTGGCTGCCCGCAGAATCATTTAAGAGCTTTCCATTCTATAAGAAATAGGTAAGTACAGTCTCTCCGTAAACACGTAAGGCATTGATGCAAAGGCTTGTCTCCTTTTATCCCTTCCTGACCCTACGTGACTACTATTATCGATGGTGCAGGTTTTTTCCTCTGCATTTATTCACCTATGTGTATACCTTTTTTGAAAAGAAGGCTATTATTGAGTGTGTATTTTAACATTACAGTGGGTTTTTTTTTTAACCTCTATTCAAAGCAGCAGTGAAGTCCCTTTTCCGCCTGGCTTTGCACACATCCTACCCTCCTGGCTCTCCAGAACCTCCCTGGCTACACCTTCTGGGTCTCCCTATCTCTCCCTCTTTCTTACTTCCTTAGTGTGGTCCCGGGCCTTGTTCTCAGCCCTCATCTCCTCTCTACCTATGTTCATTCTCTAGATGATCTCACCCAGTCCTGCGAGGTTAAATATGCTGACCACTAATTCCCAGCTCACTTATAATAAAATCCTATAGGACGTTCTGTCAAGCCAGGTTCTCAGCCTTGGCTGGCTGCACGTTAAGATCACCTGGAGGAATTAAACAACAACAAAAAACTATAGTGCCCAGGATACATCACAGAGGAGGTGGATCAGAATATCTGCACGTGCGACCAGGATTGAGAACTGCTGTTGAACGTGACCTGGCTCCTGCCTACGTGTTGCTCTCCCGGCTGGCTCAGCTCTAACCATATGGGCTGCTTGACCGTTCTGTACACGTAGCTAATTTCTGCCCCAGAGCTGTTGTCTGGCCTGGAATTTTCGTCCCCCCACCCCACAGGACTCGTACCCTCACTTCCCTCATGTGTCTGCACAGATGTCACCACCTCAGAGAGACCTCCCCTGACCTTCCTGCCGTATCGCCTTGATCCCTTTAGCTGCTTCATCCCTTTTTGTCCGTCCACCATGCTTCATTCTTCTTCATAGCAGCTATTATTCCCAGTACTATGTTTTTTTTTAATTTTCTTATTCTTTGTCTCCCTCTCTAAAATTTAAGCTATGTGAGGATAGAGGTCCTCTCTGTCTTGGTCACCAAGACACTAGGTATCCCTACTACCTAGACCAGTGTCTGGCCCAAAGGAGATGCCAAATCAGCATTTATGAATGAATGGGAGTCAGCAGGGTAACTGGATGACCGTATTATGGTTTTTGTGGCTTTTTACCACTGAATCTGCCCTCGCTCTTTCAAGACCACGAGGCAGGAGGAATGCCTCATCCCTCTAACTCTGGTCCTCTCCATGTATTTTGATTCAGGATGGTGTTTCCTCGATTCCTCCTAAGGGAAGAATGTAAAGGAGAAAAAGAACGAATGGCAGGATAACCTGATTATTTTCCTCAAGTGACTTGACTGTGTTCAGATCACTAGATCTTTGCCTTGAACTGGTTCCAGTTTGGGGGGAATGTTTGAAAGAGCTTTTCATTTAACCTGGGCATTTAAAAATTTTTTTGAAGAGAAGCTTATGCTAGAATTACAGAAACCTTCAGCACTTAGGACTGATACCAGAGTATTAAATGTCACTGGTTACTCTGGCTTGGGTTTGGTTGTGAGGTATTTATTTAAATGATGGCTTCCCTCGACTTGATTCTTTTTAAGTCCTCGTTTGGAGCAGTGTCAGTTTACTAGTCAGATCTGATATAACTCTCTTATATAATCAGACTTTTTAAAGATGCAAATTGAAAAGGCATTGCAGTTAGGGTTTAGAACTTCTTTTATGTTACACACGTTAAGGATTGGTCTTCCTGCTTTTGATCTTTTTCCCTTGATCCCTCCTTCAGTAGGTTAATTCAGAGCTGGGTTCTGAAGGGTTCTTCAACTGAAAACAGAGGGCAGTGAGAATAATGTCTGTGTGTAATAACGACACCATTTGAGTTGAAGGAGGGGACTGTGTCGCTCTCTTGTGTAAGTGTGGCTGGTGCCTTACCTGTCATACCTGGGAATGCTGGGAAGGTGCAAGAGTCATTCCGTGTACTTAGGTTGACTGTCCCGTTTTATGTTACATATCTAGTCACTGTTGGCCTCTGTTATGCATTTTGTCTCTTAGTCTCAACACATTGGTGATATTCTTTGTACATTAAGTGTTTGCATCGTATTTTGCTCATTACTTGTAAAGCATAAAGCCTTTTGTCTACTGTGAGATACATTTCTGGCTGTTTAAGTGAAGCAGTTCCTCTTGCTTTCCCTTCGTGGCTTTTATATGAATCACAGTCCCTCAGGGTACAGACAGCTGGAAGCCTCACTCATGCAGGGATTTGTTGGCTGATGTTACCGGCTGGAACCCAGGGACTGAAATGATGTGTCTTCAGGGGCTGTACTTGGTGCCTTCTCCGTGTTTTGTCTCTGCTTCTCTGTGGCTGGGCTCCTTTCTCAGGCAGCCTTTCCCTCTGTGGTATCCAGACTATGGTGTGCAGCTCTGGATTTGCACGCTCTTGTCAGCCAGGCTAGGGGAAGGAAGATGTCTCCGCCTGTTTTCTCCAGCCAGTTAAATCCCACCGACTCAGAGGCCCTGGGCTTCTAGCACTGTGGCCTGGGGAGGCAATCCTGTATTTGACCAGGGTGGGTCATGGGCCCACCTGCGGAGCAGGGCGGTTGAGTGAGCTCCACCCAAACACTGCAGTTGGATGTGGCTGGAGGTTTGGCTCCCTGTAGAAATGAGTCATGTCATTGGAAGAGTAGGGGATTGGGCTTAGCTGGGCACCCTACGAACCACTGGCTTCTCTGGTGTCATCATTGGGACGTGACCCATGGTCTGATAGCGCAGAACATGCTGTGTGCTGGGGCAAGAACTTGCTCAAAGCCAGGCGACCTCAGCTCTTGTCAGGTGACCCTTGCTTTGGCACTTGGTACCCCGTCTAACAGTATCTGTCGGCGATGCTCTACCCATAGCTTCCAGGTGTGGATTTTGTTTGCACGTTTGTGAACCGAGACATGTCATTTCCCTCCTTTGAGTAAGTGTTACCGTTATTTGCAAATGGGAGGCTTAAACAAGGTCACTCTTCACTCTCAAGCTTCATGATGTCCTATAGGCCCCTCCCTCCATTTTAAGAGGAGGAATGTGGGAGTCCAGTTGAGTGCTTGGAGCTACTGGCAGAGTCTGGGTTACATTTTAAGAGCTGAGATTAGAAAGAAGTGAACACAGCAGTGTGTGGGGGGGTGAGGACAGATTTTTTGCCTTATAGCCTTGAATTTGATTCAGCATTATGAATCGGATAATTCAGTTTAAATTTCTGATGCTAGTTCCTTGGGGGAATATAAAAGTGAATAAGATGGCCATGCTTCCATGCGGGCATAGAGAAGGCTGTAGGAGAGAGAGGGCAACTGTATTCTATCATAGTTCTATTATAAGTCATGAGAAAATAAACACACCTTTGTATTTATGTAAACAGACTTGTGTAATATTCCAGGGGAGCCCAGAGTGACAGAAAGTGTGAGATGTGCTGTTAAAGATGCACAGGGTAAGGTGGGAGATGAAACCGGAAGTGTGGCTGGAGGCCCCATCACTTGGGTGCTGGCTTCAGGTGCTCAGATCTTTATTCTTGGCCTCTGAAGACTGCTGGGTGGGGAAGGCTATGGTCAGCAAGTGTTGCAGAAGGTCACCCCTCGTGGAGAAGTGGGAGACTGGAGCCAGAGAGGCTACCAGGAGAGTCCCTGTGGCAGATGACAGGATTAAAAACCAAGGCAGAGGCAGCACTGAAGGTGGGGTGGCCGTACGTAGAAGGTAGATTCACTAGGACCTGCTCACAGGCTTTGGGAGATGTGAGGGAGAGAGGTACGTTGAGATCATTTAAGTGTTCTTTCCTGATTTACCAGGAAGGTAGTGGTGCCGTGAATCACTGCCAATGGTTAGGAGAAGGAAAGGATTTCGAGTGGTGAGAGGGGCAGAGAATGGTTTGACTCTGGTTCATGTCACCATGGCCATGAGGCAGATGTCAGCTGCCTGTATCCTTGAAGGAGCCAGATGCGGTATGTATGAACAAATGTGGAGAGACATACCTGGCACTTACATTCTTGGCTGGAGTTCAGGAGAGCCGTTAGAGCTGGAGATGCAAATGTGGACGTCTTCAGCCAAGAATCTGCATCGCTCAGGATTAGGTCTGGCTGTTACAGAACAGAAATATAAATCGCAGAGCTTTCAACTGAATGGATGCTGTAGTGGCAGCTGTCAGTGCTTGGCCTGGGCCCCCTGGGATCCCTGTGTGTTCTTCCTCAGTTTTGGGGCATTTGCGTCCTACAGCCCAAGAGCACGCAGCTCATCATGGGAAGATAGCCCTCAGGCTGCAGGACCCACTGTGCCATAAAACATGGAGAGCCCAGAGTATCTGGGAGTCTCTGAAGTTTCCCACCTTCACCAGGGACTGACTGATACAGAAGAATGAAAACTCAACCTCAGGACGGGAAAACAGGAGGCATTGTTTATACTCCGGGGCTCCTCGTAGGATCAGGCTGAAGTCATCCTCTGTAGAACTGTACCTAACAGTCCACTCTGATGAGCTTTTCTCTCTTCCCTGTCTTGCTTTACCCACTTCCTTATGGGTTTATTTTGGGAGCATTTCCTTTTTTAAAAAAAATTATTTTTTTATTTGGCTGCGTTGGGTCTTTGCTGCAATCAGGCTTTGTCTAGTTGTGGCGAACGGGGGCTGCTCTTCATTGTAGTGCACGGGCTTCTCATTGCAGTGGCTTCTCTTACTGCGGAGCACAGGCTCTAGGCGTGTGGGCTTCAGTAGTTGTGGCACGCGGGCTCTAGAGCACAGGCTCAGTAGTTGTGGCGCATGGGCTTAGTTGCTCCGCGGCATGTGGGATCTTCCCAGACCAGGGCTCGAACCCGTGTCCCCTGCATTGGTAGGCGGATTCTTAACCACTGTGCCACCAGAGAAGCCCGCGCTTCCTTAATAAATCATTTGTATATGAATCCTAGTCCCAATCAGCCCAAGATAGGGGTTCATCTTTATCTCAGGTAAATGAAGTCCAGGTAGAGGTGTTCCAGGTCTGCTGTGGCAGCTGTGTGGTTATCGAGAGGCAGGCCCCTTGTGTCTTTCTGCTCTCCCATCCCTCGTGCGTGCCTGTCCTCAGGTTGTCTCTTTATCATAAGATGGCTACTCTTGCTCCAAACATCACAGTCACATTCCAGGAAATGGGAAAGAGGAAAGGGCAAAAGGATGCACCTATCCACTGATTGAGCCTTGTTTAAAACCCTCAGCCAAAAGGCCCTCCCCAGGACCATCTCACTGGGAGGCTGGGAAATGTCTGTGTGTGGCTTGGTGTGTTTATTTGAATCTGGGCCCATTGCCACCCCAATGATAAAGTGTTCTATTGGTGAGAAGAAGGGGGAATGGGTACTGAGTAAGCAGCAGACAGTCCCTGCTGCAGAAATTAAATTCAAAACTGAGCATGCAGACAGTGTTGCTTTTGGAAGCCTGGCTGAGGAGGAGGAAATAGAGCAGGGAGGTTAAGGATTTGGGCTCTGGATTTAGACCTGGTTTATAAACCCCTCCCCTGCTCTCTTGTTTACATGATGTATAACTTGGGCCAATTGCTAAGCCTCTGTTTCCTCTTCTGAAAAATGAGGAGGGCGATAATAATGGAATCTAGCTAAAAAGGCAGTTGTGAGAATTTGCTAAAGTAGATACTGTATATGAAGCTCTTCACATAGTACCTGGTATATATCAGTTATTTTGGGGCAGTATATGCGAGGAGCAGGGGCCTTGGCTTAGGGATGTTTTTAAGAGCAGAGAAGGAGCTGTTAGCGAAGAGAGGCCTGAAGAGGAGCAACGAGACGGAGGGAGGGAGCTTGGAAATTGCAGGGGAGAGTGATGAAGAGTGTCAGACGGTGCCGAGATTGGGGAGGATGAGATCTGAAAAGTCAGTTGACTTTATTTATTTATTTTTAAATAAATATATTTCTTTATTTTTATTTTTGGCTGCCTTGGGTCTTCGTTGCTGCGTGCCGGCTTTCCCTAGTTGGGGCAAGTGGGGGCTACTCTTCGTTGCGGTGCCCGGGCTTCTCATTGCGGTGGCTTCTCTTGTTGTGGAGCACGGGCTCTAGGCGCGTGGGCTTCAATAGTTGTGGCACGTGGGCTCAGTAGATGTGGTTCGCGGGCTCTAGAGCGCAGGCTCAGTAGTTGTGGCACATGGGCTTAGGTGCTCCGCGGCCTGTGAGATCTTCCCAGACCAGGGCTCGAACCTGTGTCCCCTGCATTGGCAGGTGGATTCTTAACGACTGCGCCACGAGGGAAGTCCCAAGTGTGTTGACTTTATAGCATCTAGGTCATTGATGACCTTTGGGAGAATTTTAGAAACATGACTGGGGAAGAATGTTCTCATGAAATCAGAAAGGCGGCCAGGCATGGCCCTCATTTCATAGGTGAAGAACTGTGGTCTTTGTGTGTTTTTCTTTGGGATTTGCTTAAGCACACCCTGCCCTGCCACCCCCAGCCTCCTCACCCCACAATGATTATGGTGAAACCAGAAATTAAATCCAGATCCCCTGCTTATGAGCGCCTCACTAGAATGCCAGTTTAATCCCTGAAGTTGGCACTGGTATCTGCATCTTGCTTGTAGGTGAGTCTCTACAGTAAAATTCCCTGATGAGCCAAGAATTGAGAACGACGTTCTTTAGGGTTTGTTATGAAGAGTCTACCTTTGTGGTTGAAAACCAAGTTCATAAACAAATAGATAAAATCTTTGCATGAGTTTTCATTCTTGCTTTTAAAATATTGATTTTAATAATATTTATAACTGCCCTATATTTCATCATCTTTGATTCCAAATCTCAGACTTAGTAGTCAAGTGAAGTAATAATCTACTATTCGTGTTAAGTGGTGTTTGTACTCCGCTGATCCCTTGTTTATAGATGGCAGAAGTGGAACACGGGGTTATTTATGTTCAGAAGGGTTTAGTAACTGGTCACAGATGGGTTTGCAATTCTCCAAAGCAGGTTGTTACCCTAATGAAGGTGTGAAGTGTCACCTTTCCGGTTTTGGGTTATGTGGGTTAAATGACTGCCTCTTTGCTAGAATCCTTTAAATTCTGATAAATGGAAATCTCTCTCCTCCCTGCAGTCTTAGACAGCTTCTTATGATCAGAACTCCTCATTAGCTGCTCAGTCTTTCCACAGTCACCTTTCATTTGTGTACCCTGGCAGTGTTGAAACCCAGCAACTACTCCATGCTTACTACACAGGACAAAACAGAAGTCACCCAGTGGGGAAACGGGAATGTGTTTGCAATTCACTTTAAAGCAACTTGACTTCACAGTGTTTCTCTGGGTCAGTAAAAGGATGTAACTTTTAGAGGCTGATTTTCTCAGTGTGTTGATAATGTCAACAGGGGTTTGCCCTTACTTACTGTGTTCAGCAAGCATGAGTGAGGCCTGCAGAGGGCAGTAAGTGAGTAAATGAGCTCAGAGAGGATGAGGGCAGATGAGGAAGTAAGTGTATGTCCTGTCGCCAGGGGTCCTGTCACTCACCTCCAGCAACTTGCTGCCATGCAGAGATAGGAGCCCAGCATTGCCAATTCCTGTTTTTGTTTGTCTTTTGATAAAAAGCTGGAGAGGAGGATTTTAATGTGAAGTTGCCTGCTTTTTAAATAGTGGCCATTAATATGAGTGTTTGGAACAGTGAGCTGGCCAGATAGAACATTGGCTGTGGGCTGGATGCGGCCTGAAGTCCACCAGCTGGCAACTTTGGCTTAGGGTAATGCTCTTAAGTGCAGCTACTGTTGATTCATTGAATGTGTCTTTATGTCAGAGCAGTGAGCAAGGTTTTCTGGGGCTGGGGGTCTGTGTAGGTGATGAGGATGCCGCTTGAGCCCCCATGGAGCTCACAGTGCTGTAGATAAATGAGGCAGTAATCCAGGGCCGTACCTGAGAAGCATTGTAAGAGGAGGGCGGCAGACGTGCCGCAGGGTTTCCAGGCTGGAGAGATGACTTCTGGCTGGCATCACCAAGGAAGGGGGGCATTTGCGTTCTGTTGGGAAGATGATGGATCAGGGGGTCATTCTAGGTGCTGAGGAGCCCAAGGAAAGTTGTAGAAGTGAGAGCAAGCTCTGTTCAGGTCCATAACTGGGTTTGGCTAGAGGTCAAGTCCTGATTAATTTTTGTCTGGGGATTCTGACTAGCATGATATGGGATCCTGTTTAGCTGTGCTCATTGCAGGCCGCCCCTCCTCGCTTGTTGGGCCATTCCCGGCTGTGTGGTCAGACTCTAAAGTACACAGAGTCACAGTGGTCATCTACCTTGTGTTAATCCCTGTCGTTGGTTTTGCAAACATTTGCAGAGACCTGCGCATTGGGAGGCTGTTAGCATTAGCTGACTTTCAGATTCAGAGAGCTGTTTCTATAAACCATCTTGGAGCTCGCCTGCCGTGTGCTTCTGTGACTGTTTCCCACTGAATTTTCTTATCAAATGGCACGAACTTTCAGCGCCTGTCCTAGGTCTACACAGCCCTTTGTGGCTCTGGATAGCGAGGAGTGCTAAGCTTCAGTCCTCCTCCCGGTTAAGGTGTGTTACTGCCCTCATCACCCCTGGTTGAAAGGAAGCAAGCTCTCCTGACTACGACCTGTCATTACCCTTGTTCTGCACACTGACTATGGCAGTCCAATCCCTTTCTAACAGGGTCCTGTGATTCTTGAGGGCAGCAAGGAGGTCTTCTCCCTACTTGGTTATCTGGGTCTGTTTTGGGAAACCCTAGTTTGACCAGAGGATTAAAACATAATAACAATAAAGGTGAAAAATAAATAAATAAAAATAAAGGTAGAGAAGTTTTAGGACACACAGTTGTGGTCCATGTTTTAAGATGCTCGTGAAGCATGGGAACATAGTAAAGGCTCTATCAAGTGGTACAGTAAATCGTTTTAACTTTTTCCAAATGAAGTTTTCCAAAAGTATGTCTAGAAGTGTGGCTGTGGATTTGGAGCGTCTCAGTTCAGGTATGATCTCACGTAAGGTACTTAACTTCACCGAGCCTTACTTTCCTCCAGAAACATTGTCAAGTCCACTGGGTGTCCTGGTGCCTCTCTCTGGCTGTATCCCGTTCACTGTGTCTCCTACAGCGTGGCTTCCAAAACTAGATGTCGTATTCACTTGTGGTCTAATTAGTGCACAGGATCATGAGTGATGCGTTGCCCTCTTCCCCACCATGTTTTGTTGCCATAAAACACTGACACGTTCTACTCACATCCCTCCAAGTCCTTCCGAGTTGCATATTGCCTGTATCTTACTTAGTGAGTTAGGATTTGCTCCCCAGCACGCAGAAGTTTACTGTTGAACCTGTGTGATGTGGTTTGTTTTGTCTCCTTCCTCTGGCCTGTTGAAGCCTGTTTGCTTCACCAGTGTTCTTAAGATCACTCCAAGCTTCATGCCATTTGCAGCTTCAATACAAAAGACAAATCTATTTTTGGAGAAGTCTGTTGAAGTGAGGCATGCTCTCATTTGGAGAATAATATTGGTGATATGTACTGGGGGTTTTCTAGGTGTTTAACATTTCGTCTTGACTGCAACCCTCAGATGTAGGTCCTTTATGAATAGCCCCATTTTACTGGTGAGGATATGGGATCTTAGGTTAAGTTACCTGAGGTTGCAGAGCAGGGAGGGATAGAGCTGGTCTTGAACCCAGAGCCTGTGTTCATAGCCTCTCTGTCCACATTTGCAGATCATCAGCCCATGGGCTGACTCCTGCTCTCCCTAGTTTTTGTTTTAACCTGCACGATGTTTTAAAAATTGAGTTAGTTGGTTCACCCTTTAAAATTGTATACTTTACATAAAAACACAAAATTCTGGCTTTGGGGGAAAATTCAGAAGATCCAGCCACTTTGGATTCGTGTTCTTAGGTGGCAGAATGGTCAGAAACTGACAGTTTTCCAGAGGGCAGGCACTCTACAGTTTGCTCACATCCCTGCGTTCCCTGTGGTCCTCACCTTCTTAAAATTCTTGCTGCAGCCAGTTGGATTTGTGATGCTGTACTTGATTCATAAAACTGGGGTCAAGAGAAGTAATGAACTCTACAAATGAAAATCGTTGAACGAAAGTAATTGGCTGAAGCCCTCACCCACCCAGTGATGGCATTTTTACAGTTGGGGTCCTTGGGGTCATGGCTTTCCTTTTGTGGCACTAGCACAAGTCGGATCTCCTCTGCACTGAATTGGTCTTGGGCTTGACAGTGTCCGGTTCGCACGTCAATATGCCCTGTTGTGAGGTGGTGGATGTAGTTTTGTGTTACTGTTGTTTTAAATTGTTTTATTGAGGTATTGAATATAATTGGCGTACAATAACCTCCACATTTAAAAAGTGTACACTTCGGTAAGTTTTAACACATGTATATATACCTGTGAAATCATCACCATAATTAAGATATTCACCACCCTAAAAGTCTCATCCTGCCCCCTTTTAATCCCTATTCCCTCCTTCTTTACCCCACTGCCACCCGTACCCAAGGGAACCCTGATCTGCTTCATCATTATAGATTAGTGTGTGTTTCCTAGAATTTTATATTTAAATGGCATCATACAGCATGCACTCTCTTTTGTCCGGCCTCTTTCCATGCACCATACTTATGTTAAGATTCATTCATGTTGTGGTTCTGTCAAAAGTCTGGTTTTTTTTTTTTTTTTTTACTGCTGAGCACAGTTCCATTGCATAGCTCGGTTTGTTTATCCACTCAAGGCAGATTTTTGGACATTACGGCCCCGGTTTCTGGCCACTCGTCATGTTCTCTCAAGCTCCCCCAGGGATTGGGGTTGGCATCCAGGATTTCTAAGGTCTTAAATGATTCTGTGATTCTGAGGAGAAGGCAACCTTGGGTCTTGTTGGGTGGCCTTGCTGGGGAACATGCAGATGGGCTCTTTGACAGGCTGGAGCTCAGAAAGAAGCTGTCTCTACCGACCTTCCTGTTCTGTGTTTTTTTGAGAAGGGTTTAAATAGCTTTAATTTTTGGCTTCTAAATTGAGAACACTTTCCTGGCATTTGTCAAATATATGTGAATGTTTATGTGTCTTCTGCGTAAAATGATAGTCTGTGGGCTGGTTAGAAATTGTAATGTGGAGATTATGGTGTGAAGGTTGGTATTCTGAGAATTTAAAGTTAATGGTGGTAGACACATTCCTTGGAAGAAGGTCAAGATTGTGTCATAAAAACTAATTTCTATGGCTGTCCCTCTAAGACTTATTTGCTTCCCAAATGGGAGTTCAACAGAACCTCAGTAGCCATCACAACACAGGAATGGAGAAATGAGTCCCACTTGATTTCTTGGTTGGGTGGTACAGCTCATGAAACCACATCCTAATTTTGTGGTCTTTAGAGAAATTCATTCAGTATTCCAAGCTGAATTTATTCCTGGAAGAGAACTTCGTCAAAGCTAACTTTGCCAAGTATGTTGTCATATCCATTGTTTAAAAAGTTATTGACAGTAAAGTAGCCTTGGATTGTAATCTCACACTGCCTTATATGTCAACAGAACCCATTCTGAAGACCTTCTGTCTTCTTCCTGTATTTGAAAAGTTGGGTTTTCAGACCCAGTTGCATCACCACACATTCTTATATACTCGAGTGCAGTATAGATGGTGGTTGTTGTTCTTGTATATATGTTTGTTTAACTTTGAGAGAAATAATACTAATTTTACATTTTCAAATGTGTTTAATTATATTTGTAGGCTGTCTTGGTGAGTTTCTAGAACATTTTTTTTTAATAGACTTTTTTTTTTCCTTTTGTTGCTGATAGTTGAGTGTGGGAAGTGTTGGGTGTACAATTAATTGCCTCTTAGAAGCAAAGGGGAAGGAAACCCATGATTTATAGTCAACTGATTTTCAATGTAGGTACCAAGACAATTAAAAGGGGAAAATGGTCTTTTCGGCAACTGGTGCTGGGACAGCTGGATTCCCAGATGAACAAGAATGAAGTTGGACCCCTACCTCACACCATACACAAAAGTTAACACAGAGTGGATCAAAGATCTAAAGATAAGAGCTAAAATATAAATCTTCTAGGAGAAAACGTAGGTATAAATCTTCATGAACTTGGATCAGGCAGTAGTTATTTGATATGACACCAAAAGCATAAGCAACAAAACAAAAAATAGATAAATTGGACTTCATGAAACTTAAAACCTTCAAAGGACAGTATCTTTCTCTTCAATAAGAAAGTATAGAGACAACTCACAGAAAGGGAGAAAATATTTGCAAATCATTTTTCTGTTAAGGACTAGTGTCTAGGTACTTGTAGAATTACACACACACACACACACACACACACACACACACAAACTCTTAGAACTACACAACAACAATTCCAGTTTGAAAATGGGTAAAGGATTTGAATAGACATTTCTCTAAAGGCAATATACAAACGGCCAATTGGCACATGAAAAGACGCTCATTATCATCAGTCGTTAGAGAAATGCAAATGGAAACCACAATGAGAAACCACTAGTATGACTAGAGTCAAAAAGGTGGACAGCAATAAGTGTTGGTGAGGATGTGGAGAAATTGGGACCCTCATACGGCTGAGATTGTAAAATCACGCAACCATTTTGTAAAATAGTTTGGTAATTCCTCAAAAGGTTGAATATAGTTACCATATTACCAGCAATTCCACTCCTAGGTACATGCCCAAGAGAAGTAAAAACAGATCTGCATAAAAACTTGTATGTGAATGTTTCTAGCAGCATTATTCATAATAGCTAAAAAGTAGGAATAACTCAAATGTCCATCACCTGATTAGTAGATAAACAAAATGTGGTATATCCACAAAATGGACTATTATTCAACCATAAAAAGGAATGATGTACTGATACCTGCCACATGGATCAACCTTCCAAACATGCTAAGTGAAAGAAGCCAGTCACAAAAGGCCATGTATTTTATGATTCCATTTATGTGAAATGTCCAGAATTCATAGAGACAGAAAGTAGATTAGAAGCTGCTAGGTCCTGAGGGGAGAGGGGAGAGGAGAACAGGCAGTGACTGCTACTAGGTACAGGGTTTCTTTTGGGGAAGATGCGGGTGTTCTGGAATTAGATAGTGGTGATATCTGAATTTTAAAAAAAAAACTGTTTAACTGTATACTTTAAAAGTGTGAATTTTGTTGGATGTAAATGATAGATCAATAAAAAATAGGTACATATCAAAAATTTCAAGCTTACGGGTAACAAAACATATGAAAAGGAAACAGAAGCATTAACTAAAATAGTAAAGCATCAACTTTTGACTAAACAAGTGAAAAAAAGAACTAAAGGAGACAGAAATAAGGCAAGACCCATTTTTCAGATGACAGTTTTTGAATGTGTCTGAGGGTGCGTTCTAGGTGGGAGGTACATTATAGCTCAGCAACAGTTAGGGAAGGCTTATGTGTTTGCTAGGCTGTTTGGAACACAGGGATGAATAAGACCGTAGACTTCTGTTTCCAGGCATTGGCAGAGTTGTGGAGGTGGAAGGTGGGAGGGAGGTCAGGTAGGATAAAGTCAGAAGTCTCTGCTGAGACACCAGGACACAGAGGATGATGCATTCCTGTTGAGGGATCAGAGTCTTTATAAAAGCATTAACTGAAAAAAGTTACTGGATTACTTGGAGAGCTGGGTGTGTATCTCCTCTGCTGGGGGAGGGATGAGGGTGTCTGATTCCAACCAGGGAATATATGGGGATGAAAGAGGCTGTCTAGCTCTGTTGACAGCAAAGTAAAAGAGCATTTCTGCTACATTGGCATCCATTTCCTCAGGCAAAGAATGTGTGATTTTTCCACTGGGCACGTAAGGGCCATGGATGTAGGTGAGCTGGTATGGGGCTTTTCTTAGCCAGGAAGGGCGCCCCATGGAGAAGAACCTAGGGTTGATGGATCGGACTTTCATTGGCTGCGGAGGGGTTGTGACTGCCAGAACAGATGCTTTTCCCCCGGAAGGGGGAATGCAGAGGAGGGACATCTAGCAATGGCAGGCTCACCTCCAAGATGCCTATTAAAGTGCCAGCCAGAGCAGATGGATGCCGTACACCTCCAGATGTGATGCCCCGAGAAGCACACAGCATCCCTTATGTAGTATCCCAGATGGAGTCAAACCTTGAGGAAACATCAGACAAACCCCTAATGAGGAGTGCTCTGTTTTTTAAAAAAAGGACTGTGTTCTTAAAAAAAAGTCATGATCATAAAAGATGTGTAACAGCTGTAGTCATATCACAACTAAATGCATTCCCTCATGCTAAACTGGATCCCGGACTGGATCAGGAAGTGCTAGACAGGACATTATTGGATCAAATGACAAAATGAAAATCTGGACTATAAAAGTTGAGATAAAAGTATAGGATCAATGTTAAATTTACTGGAGTTGATAACTGCACCATCGTTATGTTAGAGAATATCCTTGTTCTTAGGAAATGGGCACTGAAGTAAATATAAAGGACAATAATGTGTGCAACTTACTCCCAAGTGGTTAAGGAAATTCTGTCATATGTATGTATCATACATATGAAGTGTTATATGTGTACATACAGAGAGAGCATGAATGGTAAAGCACATGGGCAAAATGTTAACAATAGGTGACTTTGGGTAAAGAGTAGTCTTCGTATTATTACTCTTGCAACTCTTCTGTAAGTTTCCAATTACTTACAAATAAAAATCTAAGAAAAAGTGCTCGTGAATGAAGCAGCTCTAAGTATCTGTCATGCCGGGCTAGAGTGTGAAGCTAGCCAAGGAAGGACTCTGCTGTTCTCCTGTCCCTCATCTCTTCCCCTGATCCCTGGATCAGAAAGTGAAGTAGGCGGCATGGGAGTACGGTGGGGAGGATGGAGGTGTATGTCAAAAGGGAGTGCGGGAGTGGAAACCTGGCTTGAAATAATATTGGCAGCTTTGATCATTATAAGGGTTTAGATAATTTAAATTTCTGAATTGGCTCTGTTTGCAACTTAGGGTAGTCAGTGTCTTGCTGTTATTTTTGTTTTGTTTGTTTTTTTAAATCCGGGGCAGAGGCAGCAATTTTTCCCACTGAATAGATGAGTCCTTCATGGTCCACGTACCTGTTACATAGATCAGAAGGGAGAAAGGCACTGTTTGGCATCCTGGAGGAGGGAGTGGTGAGTCTGCATCGTAGCAGAGTCAGGTAGGATGGGGAACAGGGAGGTCTTCTCTAGGGAGCTGGCCTTTGAAGTGAGCTGAAAGCATGTGAGAGATGAAGAGTGGCCTAGGCAGCAAATAGCCGTGGTGCTGGTCAAGGTGGGGACCTGGGAATACAATTTCAGGCGGAGAGAACGACTTGGTAAAAATACAGAAGAGTGACATGTGGCACACGTTTGTGAGAACTGTTTGGAATGGTGGGAGCGGGGTGTTGGTGGGGGAGCATTTTAAAGAAATGAAACTGGAGAGGTGGGTGGGAAGGTGGGCAGCCCACGCATCCCCAGCTGATGTTCTGTGCACCACGCTGTCCTCTGAGGCATCTGAACGCTTTGCTTGCTAAGCTCTTTGAGGTATGTCTGACAGGACTGGGGAATCCAAGTGGCTGGCAGTGACTTCAGTTTCTTAGAACGTTGCTACTCAGAGTGCTTCCCCAGGCCAGCAACTTCCAGATGACCTGACAGTTTGTTAGGAATGCAGCTTCTCAGACCTGTCTCCAGACCTGCTGAATCAGTGCCTTCCTGTTAACAAGATCCTCAGATGATTGGTCTACATGTGCAAGTTTGAGAAGTCCCGTTCTTAGAATTCATTTATTCTGCAGGTTAGTGTTTCTCTGAGTGCGGCTGGGGCCAATTCACATTAGAATCACCTGACTTACTTCACTTACTAGGATCATCTCTGGGTCCATCCATGTTGCTGCAAATGGCAGTACTTCATTCTTTTTTATGGAAGTAAGTCAGACAGAGAGAGACAAATATCATATGAGATCACTTATATGTGGAGTCTAAAACAATGATACAAATGAGCTTATTTACAAAACAGAAATAGACTCACAAACATAGAAAACAAACAAGGTTACCAAAGGGGAAGGGGGGAGGGATAAACTAGGACTTTGGGATTAGCAGATACACTACTATATATAAAATAGGTAAACAACAAGGACCTACTGTATAGCACAGGGAACGTCTTGTAATAACCTATAAAGGAAAAGACTCTGGAAAAGAATATATATATATATATATATATATTGGGAAGACCCCACATGCCACGAAGCGGCTGGGCCTGTGAGCCATGGCCGGTGAGCCTGCACGTCCGGAGCCTGTGCTCCGCAATGGAAGAGGCCACAACAGTGAGAGGCCCACGTACCGCAAAAAAAGAAAAAAAAAAACTTACGGTTACCAAAGGGGAAACGTGGAGGGGGCGGGGATAAATTAGGCGCTTCAGATTAACACACACACACGCTACTATATGTAAAATAACAAACAAGGATCTACTGTATAGCACAGGAAACTCTACTCAATATTCTATAATAACCTATATGGGAAAAGAATAAAAAAAGAATCAATATATATATATGTATAACTGAATCACTATGCTGTACACTTGAAACTAACACACATTGTAAATTAACAATACCGCAATAAAAAAAAGAAACATCACCTGGAGAACTTGTTAAAAATGGCAATTCTGGACTTCCCTGGTGGCACAGTGGTTAAGAATCCTCCTGCCAATGCAGGGGACACGGGTTCGAGCCCAGGTCCGGGAAGATCGCACATGCTGCGGAGCAACTAAGCCAGTGCGCCACAACTACTGAGCCCGAGCTCTAGAGCCTGCGCGTCACAACTACTGAAGCCCGTGCACCTAGAGCCTGTGCTCCGCAACAAAAGAAGCCACCGCAATGAGAAGCCCGTGCACCAAAACGAAGGGTAGCCCCCGCTCACTGCAACTAGAGAAAGCCTGTGCACAGCAACGAAGACCCAACGCAGCCAAAAACAAACAAACAAACAAATTTATTTATTAAAAAAAAATGGCAATTCCTAGGCCCTGACCCTCCACTCAGGCATTTGTATTAATCTGTATTGATAAAATCCCCTGACAACTATGATATTTGTACTTCTGAATTTGAGCTCAACTGCTGTGGTGTGAAATCCTGAAGGAGTGGTTCTCAGTTGAAATCTCCTGGGGAGTTTGGGAGGGAAAATTGCTCACACCCCACCTCCAAGGAGTTAGAATCTCCTGGGGAGGGGCCAGAGCATAGTATTTTAAACACTCCCTGTGTGGCCGTGGGGAGTAGCCAGGGCTGAGAATCACAACCCTAAAGGGTTTTAGGCAGGGGAGTCAGTTTCAGAACAAGAGCTATAGCCATAAAGTAGAGTTGCAAAAACAGCAAACAAAGAATGTGGTTTTGAGACATAGTACAGAAGGGTCTGGAATGCTTCCCTTTTCACCCCCTACCGTTGTATTTATCCCTCCATTTTGTCAATTTCGGTAACTTTAGGACATTGATTCATGAGAAGAATGGGAAGGAAGGCTTAATCCTGAGGTCCTCAGTGGGGGGCATTTTTGATTGTAATACCTGGGTGCTACTGACCCCTGAGATGTAGAGGCCACGGATGCCGCCAGGCTTCCTATTTTTCCCAAGAAAGAATTATAGATGATGCCCACAGTGTCGGGCCTGTGCTGAGAAACCCTGGTATAATAATTTTGAAGCAAGGGGTCATTCTTGAGGTGCCTTCCTGGAGAGTTGCTACTCTAATAAGCCACTGTTTTGGGTGGGAATGTATCATGTCTTTCAGATACGTGTTCTGGAGGAGAGAAACATCTTGACAGTCATTTTTCTTGAGAGATATTTTAACTTGTAAAGGCTGTTTGATGGTAGACTGTGTTTGCTAGGATTAAAAATCAAATGTAAGTAAAGGAAACCTAAGTCGTGAAATAAATTAAGAAAATGACTTTTCTTTTTATTCAGGGTAAATATATGCCATCTTTGAGTGACTCCTGATTTGTTTACTTAGTTCCTTTTTGCTGAGTTAGGCTTGGTGAAAGGGTCCCTTTGGAAGTAATCTGTTCACTGAGGGTATGCTTAGTATGCAAAAAAAAATCACAACTATGTATGGGGAGTGGCCCACATCATGTATGAAAGGGGCTGGTTGGGGAATCCTGGGTTGGAAGCACCGAAGGACCCAGAGTTGGGTCACTAGGTCTTCAGTGGAGACCAGGAAACAAACGAACAGAGCAGGACAAATGGGGCTGCATCTTCCTTTGGTCGTCGTTGTCCGCTTGCCTTCTTGCCTCTCTGTGGAGATGTGAATACAAACCAGAAGTGACAGCTTTGCTCACTTGGCCAAGGTTGCCTTGAATAGCACGTGGAGAATGTGGGAGGGAAGGGCACTCATGGGGTCAAAGGGTGATGCCCTCCTCCCTGCCCCTGCCCCTGCCCCTGCCCTGCCTAGGTAGGGGTGAGAGGAGGGCCAGCAGGCTGGCAGTATTAGCCTTTCTCTTCTAGACCATGGGCCGTATCAGGAGGTCTGGTCCACGTCACAGAGAAGCAGGATGTGCAGCATATAATGCAACAGGTTTTCCAGCTTCTCATTCTTTCCATGTCGTCCATGCCCCACCCACTGGCTTGAGCAGTAGATGCTGTTAAGCTCAGCTGAGAAGGCCTCTGACACTGTCTCTCCCATGTCTCCCTGGGCTGGCTTAGATGTTCTGCTCCAGACACCTTGCAGCTACCTGTTGGCTCCGTCTGTCTCCCCGAGGACTCTCAGGGCCCAGGTTCTACTGACACTGTCTCCAGCACACATGTGCTTAAGAAATGTTTGTTGAATGAAGGAGGAATCAAATTCAGGAGAAACTGTGTACATTTCCTTCGTGTAATGGGCGTTTCTGATGGCAAAAGTATTTTTCCAGGAGGATCTTGGGCTAACCAACCCAATAGCTCATGTAAGTCTTTTCAGACCACATGTTGCAGACCTTCTGAATGCCCTTTTGTAGAAGATGTGACATATCCTCAGAGGTTCACATGAGCTGTAGTGTTTGAAATAGCCAGGGCTATGCACTGTGAGATTTGATTTGCGTTGAGAGATACTGAGCATGCAGAGTTCTACACAGCAAGATTTTTAACCTGAAGTCCATAATTTTGTTTACTCTCCGTATATCTAACACAGAGCTGGGCATCCTAGCTCAATTTTTTGTGACTGTTGGATTTATTTGACAAGTCTATCCAGCTATTTACTCCTTTCTAGAGTATATTGGTTTTCAGGTAGATTGGCAAATTGGACCAGATGATATAAATAACATGCTTTTCTCCCTTCCTTCCTTCCTTCCTTCTTCCTTCCTTTCTTCCTTTTTCCCCCTCCTTCCCTCTCTCCCTTTCTTCCTTTTTTCCTTTCTTCCTCCTTTAAAAATAGTCTTTTTTTGAACTTGGTGAACATTTGATTGATTTTTATAAAAATTTCACATTTGAAAATAATAGATGATTTTGAAGATATTGAAATATCTTTTATTATACAAAAATTTAAGCACGTATACAAATTGAGAGAATAATAGTATAATGAACCTCCATGTACCCAATACACACCTTGAGTGTTAGCAATTCATGGCCAATCTCAAGTCATCTATATCCTCCCATCTCTCTCTCCCCAGTTATTTTTGTTTTTTTTGTTTTTTTTGTTTTTTGTTTTGCAGTACGCGGGCCTCTCACTGTTGTGGCCTCTCCCATTGCGGAGCACAGGCTCCGGACGCGCAGGCTCAGCAGCCATGGCTCACGGGCCCAGCTGCTCCGCGGCACGTGGGATCCTCCCGGACCGGGGCACGAACCCGTGTCCCCTGCATTGGCAGGCGGACTCTCGACCACTGCACCACCAGGGAAGCCCTCCCCAGTTATTTTGAAGCAAATGTCAGACAACATGGCATTTCATTACAGATTTAAAACCGCTGCCTGTTAATGGTTTAAAGGTGTTTGGATAGAACAGGGAATCAGTGGGGAAAAGGGACTTGGTCAGAATACCTCCGGGCATCGGGCTTGGTGCCAGGGAATGCTTATTGCCCAGAGTGTCCTGCGGTGAACAAATAACAGCTGCCCTTTGGGGAGACAGTGATGTCATCTCCCTTCTGCCCCTCCTCCTCTCCATTATGAACCAGTAAACGCCCAACCCAAACCCTGACAAAACAAGGTGTGTTTTCGCAGCCACAGAAGTCGGACAGTATTGTTAACCTTTTACATGAAGGGGAAATTTGTTTTTCTGTTATCAGCAAGATCATCCTCCTTTTTGTGAGAACAAGTACTATCTCAGTTTTTTCTTTCCTTAAGTGGTATTACACACACACATACACACACACAGACACACACCCACAAAGATGCACAAACCTTAAATTTGAGCACTGCTTGATGATGTTTTAAATACACTTATACCCACATGACTCCCACCCAGATTGAGCTAGGAGAACATTTCCAGCACCCCAGAAAGTGCCCCTTCTCAGGAAATACCGCCCCCAAAGGTAACTGCTATTTTGACTGTGGCTCTAGCAAAGTTTTGCCTGTTCTTGAACGTCACGTGAATGGATTCATTCAGTATAAATGGACTCTTTTTGCCTTGGTTTCTTTCACTCAAAATAGTGTTTGTGGGGACTTCCCTGGTGGCACAGTGGTTAAGAATCCGCCTGCCAATGCAGGGGACACGGGTTCGAGCCCTGGTCCGGGAGGATACCGCATGCCACGGAGCAACTAAGCCCGTGTGCCGTGGCCGCTGAGCCTGCGCTCTAGAGCTCGCGAACCACAACTACTGAGCCCGCGAGCCACAACTACTGAAGCCCACGTGCCTAGAGCTCATGCTCCGCAAGAGAAACCACCGCAATGAGAAGCCCGTGCACCACAATGAAGAGTAGCCCCCACTTGCCGCAACTAGAGAAAGCCCGCGCGCAGCAACGAAGATGCAACACAGCCAAAAATAAATAAATAAAATAAATTAAAAAAAAAAATGTTTGTGGAATGCATCCATGTCGTTATGTGTAACAGTAGTCTGTAGCTGTCCAGCATTAAAGTGGAGCATGAGATGCAGTTCGTTTATCCACCTTGTCTTAGTGGCTAATGTTCGTTTACTCTGTGCCAGCATCTGTACTAGTGCTTCAAGTGAAGTAGTTACTCTTTTAGGTTAATTTGTGAGTTACCCATTGTGGTTATTGCCCTTTTATAGGCAAGAAATGAAAACCTACAGAGATGAGATAATTTTCCCCAAGATCATACAACATAGAATAGAGCTGAGGTTTAAACCAATTCTTCCAGATGGCACATCAGTGTACACCTCAGTGCTTCCACATTTGGGTTTTCTGTGACTTCTCTGACGTGGTCTATAAGCTTCCACAAACATCATCAGGTCTTAGGGCTCTGGGGTGCCTTGGGGATCATCTGTTTTCCAGGGAAGATGTGTGGACACAGGGAGCTTTAGTAACCTGACTGTGGCTTCCTGGCTAGTGAGTGGTGGAGCCAGGGCTGGAACCCGGGTTTCCAGATTCCTTGTCTCTTATTGTTTTTGGCATTTTTGTTACCCTATGGGTCAGCTCGGACTTTTGGTTGCAGACAGCAGAAACTGACTCACCTAAGCCAAGAGGAAACGGTTGAAAGACTCGCAGACTAAGCAGGGAACCAGACTCAGTGCTGGGGGAGGCAGGCTCTGGACATTTCCCGTGGACACATCCGGCACCGCTCCCACGAGCAGTCTTGAACTGGCCCTGGGACTTTGTATCCATCTGTCCAGGTGCAGAGTCCAGGGCAGAGGCTCCAGCTGTCCAAGCGAAGGCAGATACCTGTGTTGGGGCTGCCTCTAGAAGGAACTCCTGGGCCCTTTTGTCTTCCACAATGGGAGGAGTCCTTGCCTTCCCAACTAAGTTTTTACTTCTCTGATCTATATTCAAAAAGGTAAATAAAAGTTTAATTGGCCAAGCTAAAGTAGGTCAAAAAGGGAAGTTTCTCCCTACATTTCTCGTTTTTAATGTGTTTGTGAGTGATGGTCCTGCAACCAGGTAAGATGATAAAGGTACAGGAGAGCAACCTTGGGAGTCCTCAGTCTGAGTTTTCTACTCAGAAAAAACATCTGGTCACCTTAATGGGAAAAAATTACCTTGTTGTCCTTTGTCTCTCAGGAACAATGTCTGTGTTTTCTGTAGATAGGTAATGGAAGGTTGATTTGGCAGTCCCTATTGGAAAATGTCACTGGACTTCAAAGGGCTTCTTCTGTTCTGGCTTTTTGGGGAAATGGGATTTGCATGCAACAGATACAACAGTATGATGTACTGGTTTCCTCTTACTGAACTGGACTTAATTACTTGTTCATGGAAGGCTTTTGTTGGAAATAGGAGTAGGTTTTCCTTTTGTGAACTGCCGTTGAAGAGCATTCTTCCACCTTGAGTACCCACTCATGGACTGAGTACTCATTCACTGATCCCATATTTACTGAAAGCACCAGGGACAGGATGATACAGAAGGCAGGTAAGCTCTACCCTCCCTTTCTTGTTGGTCCAGTAAGTATGAGTTGGGAAAGTCCTTAAAATGCAACAATTTTGTTTTCCCCTTTCATTGCTTCTTTGAAATCTTAACTCCCTTGGTGGGGAATTAACATTCCCCTTTCTCTTTGTTAGTCGTATTGTCTGCTCCTTCTGAAATTTTTACTCTGTTGCCTCTTTTTCAAAAGAAGCCAAGATATGTACGATCAACACTTAAATTTTTCATATTTGAGCTCATGTAAATCTACTCTTGATTTCTCCCTATATAAAATTGCATTTATATATACTCACTGAATGAAGAATTTTTAAAAAATGATAGCTTGTTGACTGTTCGTCTCTTTGATCAGTGAGGTAGGTTAGAAGAGCTCAAATTCTGTGCGATGAGGGACTGTGTTTGCCTAGTTAACTACCGCCACATCAGCCAGTGGATGGGGTAAGAGACAGTGAAATGGGTGCTTGGCAACCTGGAGGACAGACTGCAGCAGGGGTTGCTTAGGTCCACAGCAAACTCATTTCTTCTTCCTGGGCCCTCGACTGAAGGGCATTTCTTAGCTCCTGGCATCATGGGGGTGGGGGGATCATGTGATTGGTTATCACTGATGGTCTGTGAGCACAAGTTTAATGTTGCTTCCAGGCCAGTGCGCTCAAGAGCAGATGTGCCTTCCCATCGCCCTTTTTCCTAGAGCATCCTTCTACATGTGGAAGTGCGAGATCTGGCGACCTGGGAGAGATTTCTTTGGAATGTTTGCCCAGCAGAGAACTGCTGAATTATATGTTAGAGGTTATGTGCGCATTCCTTTGTAGCCACACTGAACGATAGTGCAGAAAAGTTTCTACGTCCCCTCTGATCCTTGTTATTATCCAGCTAGCTTGTTGGCTTTTGTCACCCTGTAGTGTAAAGTGATATCTCACTATGATACTAAACAGTGATTTAGTATAAAAAGGTCATTTTTAAAAGTTACAGATTTTCATTGATACATGGGTTGGAGGGGGAACTGCTTCATAGGTACAGGGTTTACTCGTGGGAGTGAAGAAAATGTTTTGGAACTAAATAGAGGTGGTGGTTGTACAGCATTGGGAATGTACTAAATGCCACAGAATCGTTCATTTGAAAAAGGTTAATTTTATGTTATGTGCATTGAACTTAAAAGAGTCAAATATTGATAAAATGCAGAATAAAAATAACGGTCTTACGTCTGACACCTCACGCTTTCCCACTTTTTTGAGGCAACAATTGAAAACATTTTATTCTGGTATTTACCACTGTATTTCTAGATGATGTGTGTCTCTTCATATCTGTAGATGAATTTATCTTAAATATCACCTGTTCACTTCCTGTTATTGTACATGACGGTGGCTTCCGACACTTTCCTGCTCCCCCTCCATCCTCCCATTAAAGTTGTATTACTTTTTTTGGCTAAATTAATAGCTAGTCTTAGATTTTTATGACTGTGTAAATATTGTTCACCATTGAGCCAAACACATACTACATTTTATCAATAGTACACAGCTTTTCCCTGGAGTTCTTAATCATCTCATTTGTCCTGATTTGCCTATTAGCTCTTTTGTAGCATTTACTGGTGTTCTCTCCCTCTGCAGGCTTCGTCACGCTTCCATGTAGCAGGCGGAGGGGATGACCCATCACTCCTGGGTCTCAGCCCATGGGCCCTTTGTCCCTGCTCCACGTTGGGCAGTGATGCCCTGTGCAGTGTCATGGGGTCCTGAGCCTTTCCAGGGTTCCGTAGGGCAAATAAGCTTGCTTCTCACTGGCACCCTCACTGTAGATACCTCCCTCCATCTCTCAAGTTCTACCTCTCCATCCTCTTCCCATCTTCATTTATTCCAAAAGAAGGATTTGAGTTTCTCAGAAGATGAAGTTGCATTTTTTTTGTTTTTCATTTTCATTGTGTTGGAGTTTTTTGTTGGGGGAGGGGAAAAGGAGGGGAAAGGTCTTTATTCTGCCCTCTGAAAACTATGAATCGAGTTCAAGCTTTTGTAAGGCTCAATTAACATATTCTCTAGGTTTGGTTAGATCTCCCTAGCCAAGATGAGTCGCTACATTGCGTTTGTCGTACTGATTTCCTCAGCTCTCTTCTCCAGTACCCGCATCCTTCCTCTTCTTCTGCCCCTAACCCCTTAGATTACTGACTGTCCTGTATTTTCAACCTGCTAGTTGACCAATGGCCCACTGAACATTTCAGCTTGGTTGTTTCATAGGCATCTCAAACCAAGCAAAGCCAAAATAAGATTCTTGATTTCTCCTGTTCTCCTCTAAATCCACCCCCTCCCGGCCTTCCCTCTCTTAGGAGGTACCATCACCAGAAGAAAGCTCCTGTAGAAACAAAAACCAGGTTCTTCTTTGTTTAAAGCCCTTTGGTAGCTTCCCACAAGGACAAGCAGTGCCTCCCCGTGACCCACACAACCCTGCGTGATGTGGCCCCCTGCTCGCTTCTCCAGACACGTCTCCTGCAACTCTCCCTTCGTCCGCTTCCCTCCAGCCCTTCTGTGCTCATTTTTAACCTCCTGAAGATTTCCTTCCAACTCGAAGCCTTCGCACTTGCTGTTCCCTCTGCCTGGAAGGCGTTGCCTCTACGTTGTTATCAAAGCCGGGCTCCTTCTCACCCTACAGCTCTCTGCTCAGAAGCCGTGGGCATGCCTTTCGCTGATGACCCCGTATAAAGTGCTATTCCTCCACACCAGCCGTATTGGGCCGATAGATAATTCTCGTCTCCATAGTCCTTTAACTTGCTGTGTACTTCGAGTTGTGTATTTGACTAGTTTTTCGCTGTCACTAGGGTTATACTAAGAAACTTGTGCATTGGGTTCACTGTTACAATCTCAGCCACCTGTACTGTGCCCAGCACATAGTAGGCACTTTAGTAAGTAGTCATTGGATTCATGAATAGACTGCTGGGAGCTCAAAGCTGGAAGTGACTTAGGACAAACCTGATGTCGCTTCTGGAGACCTAGGGATTTCAGCATGTTTAAATCCTTAATACAACAGCCATCTTTGTGCCGCTACATTACTCCTAGCCCCTGGGTTACCGGAGTGTACAGAACCGACACGAGTCCCTGCCATCAGGCACTTTACTTTCTAGAGTTCAAAGTTCTAAGGATGTGGAGGACAGCAAGGAGATGGGGGTTTCGGCCGTTCTTCTGGCAGACTTTATTCTCTCACTGAGTCCCTGATGTGTGGCTCCATCGGTTTCTTGCTTTCTCACCCCGCTGGGGACCCCATCAGGGTGGCTCCAAGCACATCTGTGCCTCCTCTTCCTCCTGTTTTTTCTTTTTTTAAAAAAATTAATTAATTTGTCTTTGGCTGTGTTGGGTCTTTGTTGCTGCACGTGGGCTTTCTCTCGGTGTGGCGAGCAGGGGCCACTCTTCGTTGCGGTGTGCGGGCTTCTCATTGCGATGGCTTCTATTGTTGCGGAGCATGGACTCTAGGCATGCGGGCTTCGGTAGTTGTGGCACGTGGGTTCAGTAGTTGTGGCTCGCGGGCTCTAGAGCGCAGGCTCAGTAGTTGTGGTGCACGGGCTCAGTTGTTCCATGGCATGTGGGATCTTCCCGGACCAGGGCACGAGCCCATGTCCCCTGCATTGGCAGGCAGATTCTTAAGCACTGTGCCACCAGATAATCCCCTCCTGTATTTTCCTAACCAAGCACCACAAGTCCTAAGGTCATGGTTAATGCAGCTGCTAAGCAGTTGAGTGTTCTCCCTTCAACCAGGTTCTGGAATGCTCTTTATTTATTTATTTACTTTTATAAATTTATTTATTTATTTTATTTTCGGCTGCATTGGGTCTTCGTTGCTGCATGTGGGCTTTCTCTGGTTGCAGCGAGTGGGGGCTACTCTTTGTTGCGGTGTGCAGGCTCTAGGCTTGCAGGCTTCAGTAGTTGTGGCTCACAGCCTCAGTAGTTGTGGCTCGCAGGCTCAGTAGTTATGGTGCACGGGCTTAGTTACTCCGCGGCATGTGGGATCTTCCCGGACCAGGACTCGAACCCATGTCCCCTGCATTGGCAGGCGGATTCTTAACCGCTGCGCCACCAGGGAAGTCCCTGGAATGCTCTTTAAACCATGGAAGATCAGCTATGGCCTGTTTTCAGCCCACGTGCCCTTTAACACTTAACCCAGCCCCTCCATTCCGCTCACTTCTCCTTTGCTAGCCCAGTGTGGCATCTGCTAAAGCTTAGGAATATTCCAAAGTAATTTTTTGAAAGCTTAGTTTAGTTTATTTTTTTAAAAGCCTTGAAAAATCACTTGTCACCTAAGAGATCTTTGTGGCATTTCTTTGGGGCAAAATCAAAGCACAGTGTGTGTGTGTACATGCACATATATATACACACATACATACTTCCCCCAAATAGGTACAATTCTTCCACCAGATTCCCTATATTTGTGCATTTCTATACTTAGCACAGTATTGGGATCCAGCAGAACTTTAACTTTGTCCTGCTGTGCCATCCAAATAGCAAAGGGCAATGTAGAGCCGCGGAAGTGCAAAATTTCAGGTTACTTTAACATCATATTTGAATTGCTTAATCTAATTTTCACTTTGAATCAGTTGCTAAGCAACTGGGAAGACAGGACAAAATCAGCAAGGCTAATTTGGTTCTGTTACTAGTATGTTAGCATCTCATATTTACATAGACAGTTGGTTGTAAAAATGCTTAATCCAGTACAATGCTGTTTTGCCCAAGAGAAATAGTTGTTGTGGAAGTTAACAGCAGGGCTTTGGTTGGATTGACAGTGCTTCAATTCACACTCTCATCTTAGGTCAATGGAAAGCTCTCTGAAATTTGAGCCTGTTTGTAGTCCATTGGTTTGTTAAGTGGGTTATACCCACTGACAATACCATCAACAGTTGTAAAATGGTACCTTCCATTGCTTGTTAATCTCTTGGCGTTATAGATCCAGCCCGATCCTTAAATCAACTTAAGTCAAATTATGGGTGGGATGGGGTGGGATGGTAATGCATACCGGTTAGTCAGCATCATATGAATTGTGCTGGAGGGAAAAATAATAGTTTTTCTCAATGTCTTCTGATTGATGAAAATTGAAATTATTAACCTCATTTAATCCATAAAAAGTTGTGTATCAGATATTAATACCAGTGACTTAAGTGTTTTGAATGGTTTTTTGGTATTAGGTCTTGTGATTATCGAGGAAGTCACCCTGGTCCTGCGCAAATGGCACCTTCTGTCTTGTGTCAAAGATAGGACATTTAACGCTGGCTGGTAGTCTCATGGTCGTGTGTGATTGTTCTCAGGGTGAATGGAGAGTTCACATATATCAAAGCAGTAGAAAAACTGTCTTTCAGTGACGTCATGAAGTTGCCACTGATACATTAAATAACAATGACCTGTGAGTTTCATTAGAGGTGAAACTTTTATCTTTTAAACCAGTTTCCTGCCATGTCCTTTGTTCTCTCCAGACCTGGATAGCGTCTTTCATGGGCACTAACAATTACTTTCAGTAGATGGATTATATTCTTGATAAAGATGGATATCAGTGATCTTATATTTGTCTGGTAGCTGCTTGTGACTAGGTAGAAATATTTAGTGAAGAAGGAGGTTATAGAAATGGGAAAGTACCTTTTATTTCTGCAGTTAATTGATTAAAAATTATTTTCTGAACAGTGTCAAGTATTTGTGTGCATTGTACTTAGTAAAAGTTCATTGATTCCAACTGAATTAGAGGAAAGACTTAGTATCTGTGTCCTTGACAGTAAATGAATATTTTTTTACTTTGAGATAGTTACGTGGCTAAGACAAAAACAGTATTTAGCTGTTCAGTGTCCTTTCAGGGAATGTCTCAGTGAACAGATAAGAATAAGTGTACAGTTAGTAGATTAAGTTTTTTATAAAAGCTTGCTCTGATCTACTTTCAGGGTGCAGTTTTTCCAAATCTGGGTGTTCATTCCAAATTTATTAATTTTACTCTACAAATACCATTTGAAAATCCTGTATGTCAAAAGGTAGAATTTTCAGAGAGTGAGTATCAATTCTAGTGTTAGTTTTTTAGAGTGGTTATTTGTAAACTTCTTCCATGGCATATCCCTATCAAAAAAATTTGACAAAAATACCCGTAAACTCTACGTGTGTGTGTGTGTGTGTGTGTGTGTGTTTAAAAGTTATATACATGTGTCACTGTACTAATAGATTGTATACCTTATAAAAGCAAGCAGGAAAATATATGTTGATGAAAAAGATTAAGGTTAAACAATAATGTGTCCTCTTAATCATGATTAGCATATTATCGTGAATATCTTAAGGCACATGGGTGCTTGAAGGGCAACGTTCATCATTAGAGACTACATTTTAAGTGTTTTTTAAAAGAGTTTTTAATATCTGGGTGACTTTTTTTTCACATCTGGTTAGATCATCATTATTTTTCCTTCTTCTTTTTTGTGGGGTTTGCATTACTCCTCTCTTCGGTGTTTTGATTTCATTGCAGACATCTTTTGAAGCCACTAGTCCATTTTGTGAGTTAGTTCTACTACATAAAACAATGTAAAAAGTCATGACCCCAGGCATTCCTAAACAGAAGCACATCACCATGCACTGAGAGAGAGGGAGAAGACACAGAATGTCTCTGCAAGTTCATTTATTTTCTTCCTGCTCCCCAGAGAATCATCTGGTGAACAACACTGGAGAGGCCATTGCCCGAGGAGGTGCCTCCAAATAAGCTTCTGTTGTTTTTTTTGAATGTAGTCGAATTGGAGTGAGTTGGATTTATGTCCAGAAATGTTTCTGTGTACTGTTGCCCTTAAATTTGTCCATCATAAAGGAAAGGCGATAACTCTGGGGCAGCATTGAGAGCTCTGAATTTGGACTCTGAGTCCCAGCTCTGCCCCTAAGTGGTTGTGTGACAATGGACATTTGACTTAACTTTCTAGAAGTTTCGTTTTCCTCATTTCTAACCTCACGTAATGGTGGTGAGAATTAAAGGTCAAAGGAGAGGTTTGTAAAAGGGCCCTGTAACTTACCATTTACACTTTCATGCGTTATAGAAATAAAAGGGGAAAGTTTTTTTCATAGGTTGAGTGTATATACTTCCTCAGTAACAGTTTTTACTTGTTTGTCTCACTTCTAGATTGCCTCTTTAAACTATGTCCCATGAATCGCTACTCCGCCCAGAAGCAGTTCTGGAAAGCTGCTAAGCCAGGAGCCAACAGCACGACAGACGCAGTACTACTCAACAAACTACACGTACGTATTGGGATGGAGCTCCATGGCGAGGTCTCATGAGCGGCCATGTGGGTTGTGTCTGAGTCGAATGGGTCGGGGAAGATGAGTTTTGCAGTCCTCTAGCTCTGGACACCAGCTTTCATACAGTCTTTGATAAAGGGCTAAAAGGGAGCTGACCCTAAGGAAAGGTGGGTTGTAGTCATCCTGAGATGTCTTGAGAGTTTCGTTTTTCTCAGCCATGCCCTTTCTGGGATGGCTTTAGGTACGGTACTGGTTATGAGCACAGGGTCAGGAAGCCAACTGCCTAGATTAGAATGCTAGCTTCACCACTCACTAACTGGACATCTTGGGTGAGTTACTTAGCCATTTTGTGCCTCTGTTACCTCATCTGTAAAATGGGAATGGTAATAATATACACATCAAGAGGTTGTTGTGAGGATTACATGAAACATAAAAAGCACGTGAACAATGCCTGGCTTGTGATAAGTGCTCAGAAAATTTTAGCTTTTATCATTGTATTTATCTTGTCTATTACTTGGCATATAAAAGAGATGCTCATTCTACTGCTGGTGTGCTCTGGGACCATAAGCAAATTTTTGAGCCTCTCTGAGCCTGTTTTTCCATCTGTCAAACGATGCTATAATTCTTCTAGTGTCGAGATGATATAATTCTTCTGTGAGGCTAATCTGTGTGGAATTTCTTTGAGATGTGGAGAAGACAGACATGACACATATCCAGGGTGGTACTGAAATTGCAGACCGTTCCCCATCCCCCTGTTCTGCTTTATTTTTCTCCACATCACTTATCATGATCTTTCTAATTTACTTATCAGCTCTCTACCCCCACTAGAATGTAAACTACTCAAAGGCAGAAATTTGTGTCAGGTTTGCTCGTTGCTGTATCCCTCTTGCCTACAACATATGGTAGGCGCTCAAATAGTTACTAACTTAATTTTAAAAAAGAGCTCTTTCTTGAGACTCAGTGATGACAGCCGAGGATGTGGGGTATCTGTGAGCACATGGGGCTCACGCTTGCTCTCTTTGTGACTAATAAATGACAAAGTCACAGCCAGCTGCACTGGGTAAGGTAGGGCCCATGGAAGGGACTCCTTTATTCAGCACATACTGTATCAGACAGGGGTGAGGGGCTCCAGGCATGATGAGAAGACCAGGTTCCTAACCTCCATGAGCTGATCCTCCAGTGTGAAGACACACAGGCACTCATGGCCCTTAAAATGAAATGCAGACTTTGTGCCTGCTGGACGCTGCTTTCCCTCTGAGGCTTCTGAACCAGCTAGACTTGCTCTGTGTCCTTTCGTTTTATTTTTTTGAGCACCACAGGCTCCTAACAGTCTCACGACCTTAGCGCTTGCAATTTGTCCTGTTGAGAACAGTCTTCTCCTGACTTTGCCTAAGCTAAGACCTCTGCCTCCTTCATCTCTCAGTTTAAGTCATCACACTGAGGTCTCTCCCCATCTCCTTATCTAAGCCATGTGTTGCGTGCTTTCCTCCGTCATAGCACCCTGTTTATATCTTTCTTTGCACTGATCAAAGTCTGCAGTTATATTTAAAAGTTCCCTTAATTAGCATCTGTCACTCAGTAGAGTGACGACACCACAAGATGAGGAGCAGTGCCTGTCTTGTTCACCGCTGTATCCCCAGTGCATTGTAATAGTATCTGGCACATAGTAGGTGCTCAAGAAATAGTTCTTGAATGAATGAGTGAGCACTGTGCTAGGTGATGGTGATAAAACTGTGACAGCATCATAACCCTCTGGGAGCTTAATAGCTAATTAAGAGTAAAGAGGTAGTGACATGACTGTAGCAAGTTCTGTTATAGGGCAAACCACTGAGGCTGTGGGAGCACCTAGAAGGGGCAGTCAAATCCGCTTTTGAGTATAAGGATGGGTGATATGGTAGTCAGGGAGGGCTTTCTGGAGGAAGAGGAGGTGACAGGTAAGCCTCAGAGTGAGGCATCTGTGGGAGTAAGAGGGTAGGAGAGGAAAAGAAAACAACAGAAGCAAAGAGATTGCTTTGAAGGCTTCTGGGATTGCATCATTATTTTAATGGTTTTAGGGCAGATATTCTCAACCTCAGCAGACCCATTGCTCCCTCTGGATAGCAAATATTATGTAACTATAAATATAAATAGGAAATAAAATCTGTAAATAATATAATCTCCCAAGATACCAAAGTTTTGAAACTGAATTATAAAGGCAAAATAAAGGGAAAGTAATCAATTTTATAATTGCACAGTCACTCTAGAGGACATAAGGAAATAAATGCTTTTACCTATTTGTATAGACCCTGTGAATGAGGCAGCTGAAGACTGCGGCCGATGTCGGTCTATAGTACTGGTGACCCAAAAAGCATGTTTTCCATAATGTGGTGTTCCAAAATGGTCAGCTGCTCTTGGTAATGTTACTAAGAATGCAAGGTACACGCTTCTCTTTATTAAATAACACTCTCAGTTTTGGAAAAGATGTTAATAATATTATTAATTGAACCGTGCAGATCCATGCTTTGTGTTCATGTGTTAAGTGGAGTTAGGGGTTTGGCTCAGAAATTGCAGCTTTTTAAGCCATGTGACTGTCCACTGGAATACCAAATTGTGTGGGAGGAACGATGCTTCTTCCTTGCACAGGACTGTGCTATACATTTCAGGGCATCCAGCATCCCTGGCTCTTGTCCGTGAAGTATGAGTAGCGATCCCCTCCTTCCCCAATCATTGTGAGGATCCAGGACGCCCCCGAAGTCTGTACTGGGAGCATGGGAATCGAGTTAAATGGGTAGGAAAGGTTGCTCAATTCTGCACGTCTCTTGGGAGAGCCATTTAGCACGTAGGCCTGTGGGGTCATCTTGGTGGAAAGAGTGTGGCCTTAGCAGTCCTGCGGCCCCTTTTCTCGGACGAAATTGATTCTGTCCACTGAGGTATTCTTAGTCCGTCTCAAACCCTTTCTTCTCCTAGGCTCTTTACAGCTGTAGTTGTAAATTCAGATTCCTCATGGCCAAGCAGGAAGCCAGTTGGAACCAAGAGGCCTTGGAGGGCTGGGCTGCTAAGGGGCGTGTGCCTGTGTGCGGGTCTGGGGGGCAGCTCCGCTCCCCTGCCATTGCTGCGTGGGAAGATGGGCCAGAAACTGCCACCACATCTTCTGCTTCTTCAAGAGAAGCTAAAATCCGTGCTTTGATGTGTCATCTCTCAATTTTTAAAAAATGTTGGCAGCTACTTCCCTCAAAGTTTAAAACATAACACTCAACACCAGTACAGGAATGGCTCAGCAGGATGGCGTCCTCTGGCCAACTATTCTCAGCCTGTGATGCGTGTGTTGTTTCATCAGCAGTTCCTTTTCCCGCCCCTTCCCACAAATGAACCATGAAAAAGCCACAGAGTTGAAAAAGGCGATCCTAAAGGTGACCAAGAACTTTGAACTCCTTACTAAAATAAACAATAAATTCTCTCTTTCATGCTGTTTCTGTTTTAAATAAATTTTAAAAGGAAACCAGCACTGTCTCCTGATTCAGGATCACTGACATGACTTGCAGGTCTTGGCTGTTAACTTTGTGCAGTTCCTGCTTTCCTGCTTGGCTGGACCTTTTTCCCCCCATCTTGTGTCTGAAAGTCATCCACATGTTCTAGTGCCGTCATTAAAATGTTGTATTTTGGGCAGCCACTTGCCTTTGGGGGCGGACGGCCAGTCTCCAGTGGGTTTTCATTTTTATTTTTGTCAGCTACTGTGGAGCACCCCAATCAAAGGTCAGATTATTTTAAATTAATGCCATTTAAGGAATTAGTCGTCTAGACCAGTTGACTTCCTTTTGACTAGGATAAGCAACATGTCACCAACTCCCTGAAGGGCAGTGACATCTAGTGGCTGGTTGCTATGTGTGTCTGTTCCTTCTGAGAGAATAACTGGATTCTAACTCCCCTGGTCGTGATTTCCCAAGACTCTTGGCAGAATGAGGTTCCCCCAGTCTGCAAATCACATAATTTGTTCTACAGCCCTCGACTACCGTTTCCTGACAGCATTTTTACCTGTTACCTTGAAACAGCACCTACATTGTTTTGGTTCTGAGAAATGGTCCATTACCTTAAGCCGTAGCTTCTACAAGCTAGGAGGAACCAGAGGAGTGAGGAGTGTTCATTGTCATCTGAAGCCTGGGTCCTGCCTTGCTTGTTTTCAGAAGACTTAATATTTATGTTAGATACTTCAGAGCTTGTTGACCTTAAATAAGGTTCCCCACTGTTCCAGTGACGTCTCTGTAGTAATTTAATAATGGTTTCTCCATTTCTGAAATAAAATAACAGGTGACTGTGATGGGGTTGACCTTGATGTTGCTTAGGGAGCATCGTAATGTCTGTGGTGATTCATGGTGGTAGAGACCATAGCATAGAGCGTAATTTCTCCCTTAGAAATTCAGAACTGTCCGCAGCCCATTGTGTAAGGGAAAAGAGCAACAGGTACTTAAATTATTGGGGTTTTTAAATATTGAAAAGATAACACATTTAAGATGGCTTTTTAAAAGTCTAGGCTTCTTGCCACAGAGGTACGATGAAGGTGTTTCTGAAGTGAGTATTGTAGGAAGAAGTGAGCTCCAAAGTATACATGAGTAAGAAAAGGAAAAAAAAGATCTCTAAACCTTAATCCTCAAAGATAATCTTGGTGTGTGCCCCAGTCTCCCATCCCCTATTTTATTCCTTTATCTCTATATTTTAAAGTATTAAAGGGGGCATGCCATCTCACTTTCTTCCTTTTTTTTTTTTTTTTTTTGGCGGTGCCACGCGGTATGTGAGATCTTAGTTCCCTGGCCAGGGATTGAACCCATGCCCCTTGCACTGGAAGCGTGGGGCCGCCAGGGAAGTCCTTCGCTTCTCTTTCTTTCACCTGCTTTTTTCCCCACTTAATGTGTCATGGATAAATAGGTAGCTCTGTATTTTTAATGGCTACTTGATTACTCCATGATCTAGCAGTACTGTTATTTTAGACAGCCAGTCGCTATGTGGGGAGGAGGTATTTAGGATTCTGACAGTTTTTGCCATTCGCCCCAAAAATAAATGATGGTTATGGCCTTGTGCACATGCCAGATTATCTTAGAGAAACTCCTAGAAATGGGATTGCTAAATCAAAGTTACGCGTGTTAACAACTTTTTGGTAGATATTGCTGGATTATTCTTCAGAAAGGTTATACAAATTCAGTGTCTTTTTTTTTTGCGGTACACGGGCCTCTCACTGTTGTGGCCTCTCCCGTTGCGGAGCACAGGCTCCAGACGCGCAGGTTCAGCGGCCATGGCTCACGGGCCCAGCCGCTCCGCGGCATGTGGGATCTTCCTGGACCGGAGCACGAACCCGTGTCCCCTGCATCGGCAGGCGGACTCAACCACTGCGCCACCAGGGAAGCCCCAAATTCACTGTCTTACAGTGTGGGCTCCTCTTTAGAATATACTTGAGGGATTTAATAGACCAGATTTAATTTTTTCAAGGGTGAAAGTAGCCTTGATCAGTGGGCCCAGGTATTGTCTGTACTGTCCTTCCTTTTTTTTAATTTTATTTTTTAAATTAATTTTTATTGGAGTATAGTTGATTTAAAATGTGTTAGTTTTACTTCCTTTTTTATCAGCCTTTTGAACTAAAAATCATGATGAATTCTTTTTTTCCTGAAAGCCCAATTATATGTCAGTTATATCAGTAAAACTGGGGGAAGGGAACAAATTTGGTTTTGTGGAGGAGTTATCTAAAGACTGATTTGTGAACTCAAATGAACATATATATAGTATTTGTACACTTAGTAAAAGGTGAAGTGAGTGGGAGAGTTTTCTCCTTAAACAAAGAGTGCGTATAGGAAAAGTGAATTCTTAGAATGGTCCGTAAGCTTAATGAGTGGAATGTTTGTTTAGTAGTTATATGTAGGCTTGGTCATCATTAAACCTTTTAATGGAGTTTTTAGATGTGATATTTGATATTCTTAGATATTTATTCTCCAGTTGTGTATTTTCTGTTCTAATTTTATCTTTTGTATGTTTGTACACGAATGACCTTTAATCTTTAGAGCTGCTGGTGTTTAGTCTTAACTATGAAATATGTGTCTCCTTGGTGACTAATCTGACATTTCCTTTTAGATATGCCAGTGACCACTGGATTACCACTTGTGTACTTAGTCTGAGCGTAGGTAGGAACTTAATATTTTAAATGAATATTTCTTAGATTGAAGCCACTGGAAATTCTTGAGAGTAACAGGAATACCCATGAGAATTTTCCCTCTTAAACAGGAGCCCTTATATCATTTAAGTTCAAGAAACACTACTTTATAATTTTCTCAAGGTGAATCCTTTTGGTGTGGTGTCTCGAGCAGAGAAAATTTGTATTTGTTTGTTGGAAAATGTTTTATTTTACTGAATTCCTTGATTCCCCCCACCTTTGACATTTTTTTGCTTTCTCAACTTTCCTGTCCTTATTAGCTGAGAACTGCTTAGCAGAAAGAATAAGTGGCTCTCTGCAAAGTATAAACCTGCCTTCCAAGTGGATGCAGTCCAGTGTATTTTTTTTTTTAAACTACCTGGAGAACCTGTGGGTACTGTAGAGCTCTTTGGATAGGGTACAGCTCAGGCATGAAAATAGGGAGAACGGAGGTGGGAGGAGGGGAATGGGAAGGTGTTTATGGAGGGGAAGAGAGAGTTGGGGAGAGCCATGCCTAGGGCGGTTTGGATGCCAAGGATTGCCATGGTGTCTGCGCTGTATTATTTCTGGATGTGTCTTGAACCCAGTGGATATTACCTTTTTGTAACTGAGAATAGCAGACTGGTAACTAATTCCAAAAGAGAAAGAGGGAAGCCTCTGAATAGACCATTGTTTTAAGGGGTTGAGACACATGCTACAAACTTGCAGTCAGCCACACAAACTTAGGCAAATCCTTACCCTCCTATAAATGTGGTTTCTTTTTAGTCTAGGATTGCTTCCTGCAGCTTATTTTTCTCAAAAGATGTTCCTTCCTAAAAATACCTATACTCCAGGTAAAGGTGGAGCGAATGCTGAATTTGAAGGAAACTGAAAGATTCTTCACCCACCCACCTTAGTTCACCTTTTGAAATTTTCATTAGAACGTTTCTTAGTTACAGAAACTTGTGTATAACAATGGTTAAAATTTATTGAATGCCTGTTTTGTGTCTGGTATGCATTTTCTGTAATCTCTATGATTAAGGGGAAAAAAGGCTTGTATTGTCCTCATTTTGTGGATGAGAATGCTGAGTGAGGCTTGGTGAGATTAAACAACCTGGCCAAGATGATAAAGCTGGTCTGTGGTGGAACCATGACCAAGTCCAGAAGGGTTGTGTGGAAATGCGGACGTGTTCCCTGGGAAAGAAGCCCATTAACCCACTGGCATCTGGTAGCATCTTGCCTCAAGGCAAGGGGAGACTCTACGAAGAGAACATTGGAAGCGATTCTGAAGTACATCATTGGTCATCATCATGCTTCTGTCACCCATCAGATTAGATGCCGTATTTCTTCCATTATTTTTCTTTTGTTTTACTTAGTCTGGGTTTGGGAATCAGAGATTGGAACGGCAGTTTAATTGCCTAGGATGAAACTAGTTCCCCTTGAGTGTGGTTATAATATGCTAACAGACTTGCAGAGCTACACAGGTGAACGAAGGAAAAATGACTGTGCGGGTTGGTGGCCTTGGCAAACTGTTATGGGAACCCTCTATTTGGATTTACCATGTTCCCTGGCCCGCCAGAGCTGTGCTAGTTACTATATTATATCTCCAGCCTCGTTTGTGAATGTGTAAATCTGGAGTTAACCCAGATGTGGGTTTGAGGATTGTCTCTTACTTAATTAATAGATATGTAATTTAAAAAAAAGACATTATTAAGCAAAATTTCAAATATACACAGTAATAGAGAAAACAGTGCTCCTTTTGTACCCACTCAACTAGCTATGCAGTGTCGACCAAACTTTTTCATCTCTCTGAGTCTGTTTCTTCTTTATTAAATTGAGATAATGATCTTCTCCTCAGGGAACTACTGTGAAAATTAAATAAATTATAATTGGTATGTAACAATAATAACTAACACTCCATGAATGCCACGATGATGAGATACCGTGCTGTGTGATTCCTGTGAGGTGAAGGTACTATTTTTATTTTCATTTTACAAAAGAGGAAACTGAGGCTTGCAAAGATGTTAACTAACACATTCCAGGTCACAAAACCAGTATTTAAATCCTGTTTTATTTTACTCCAAAGCTATTAAGAAGACCTGTACAAATCATAAAAGGGCTATGCAAATTCCCTTCCAACCCTACCCTATTTTCTTTAAAAATACATAAGCTTGTGACTTAATCTCACCCTAACCAGATGTCCATGAATTCCTTAAAAATCGAATACATGTTTGAAAAGCCAAGAAGGCCAGCAAACAAGGCATAGTGGGTTGGTTTCTTGAACCCCTTACTCATTGCACTTAGCCTCAGAGTGTACTTAGGTATTTGCTTATTTTTGTGGTTCTTGTATGAACTGGCTATATTGCTTTTGCCCTGCGGCAGAGAAATCTTTAACCCATTGTTTCCTCTTTGTGACCAATCTTCCTCCTCTATGTACAGCATGCCGCAGACTTGGAAAAGAAGCAGAATGAGACAGAAAACAGGAAGTTGCTGGGGACCGTGATCCAGTATGGCAATGTGATCCAGGTGGGTCAAAGCCGCTGTTCTGTCGTGGAGCTGAAGCTTTACAAAGAGTGAATCGAAAAACAAGCACACGAAACCCGGTTTGGACAGATAGGACTCTGTGGACACAGCCAGTTTATTGCAAAAGGTCTAGCATTTCTTGTGATGTGGGCTGGACTCTTGGGCTTTTAGTTGGTTCTCTCTCAGTGCAAGGGTCCACTTCTCTCCCCTGTACTGTTAATTTAAAATCTGTCCACATTTTTTAGATGGGAGGCTCCCTGTCTGAAGAGGAGCCTGGCTGTTGCGCTTTTGCCTAACTTGCATTGCTTGAAAGTTCTTCATATTTGGTAAAAATTGGTTCAAGAGCTGGTCGCCAGAAGTAAGAAGAGCAATTCTGTACCTTCAGGTAGAATATTTGATGATAGGTCTCATGTCTTACCTCACGGGTTGTGAGGTTTACTTGTTTATATCTGGTACTTTCAGATTTGACAGGATAAAACACAATTTAAGAAACAGCTACAACAGGTTTTGCTAAAAAAAAAAAAAAAAATCCACCTAGGTCTATCCTTGCAGAAAACTGTGTGAAGAAGTCCAGTGCCAAATGTGGCTTTTTTTTAACCATTTTTAAAAATTGAAGTATAGTTAACTTACAATGTTGTGTTAGTTTCAGGTATATAGCAAAGTGGTTTAGTTATACATATGTGCATATATCTATTCTTTTCCAGATTTTTTGCATTATAGGTTATTACAAGATATTGAATATAGTTCCCTGTGCTATACCGTAGGTCCTTGTTGTTCATCTATTTTATATATAGAATAGTGTGTATATGTTAATCCCAAACTCCTAATTTGTCTCTCTTTACTAATACTAATATTAACTTTACAAATGACAAAGGAGTTCCTTCCCACTTTTTTTCCTGTTAGATATTGGGCAAGAATTCTTGCCATGCTTCAGCTGGCTCAGTAGCAGAATGGGAATAATAATGGTATGTACGGCCTAGGATGATTGAGAGGTACCTGTCACAGAGTATGCTGTGAATACTTATTACCTAATATTTCTTATTTTCCCAGCCTAGATCTTGAGCATCACCTGTAGGTAATGCCAGGTTATAAGCCAGCTAAGTCCAGCCCTTGGAGAGGTGCATGGAAGATCAGAGGTACTCCTCATCAGAGTACCACGGAAGCTTGGGAAGGCATTGCCTTATGTATCATGGCCAGGGGATGTCAGGGACTTACAGATCAGACAAGAAGATTTGTGGGCCTCCTAGGAGTGTTCTAGAAACTGTATCCGTTAACCTGAAAAGGGAGATACTGGCAGTTGGAGGTGGTGTCCCATGCTAGTTTTATCATTTCTCCAGGGATTGGACGGTCTTTCATATTCCCCTCCATCTTCTCTTACAGCCTGTTGAGTTGGGAAGCCTTGGTCAGCTCTTCCTGGTCTAGACTTACTATGAGACGTTTCGCATCTAGATCTTCCATCTTTCCAGCCCCTTCATGTAACCGTTACACAAGAATTAAGAACAGAGTGCTTAGAAATTCAAGGTGGAAATCCACAGCAGCCATGTTTTTTCCAAGTGAATTGACAGTCCCCTAATGGGGTCACTTATTAAATTGAACTGTCTCTCTTGTTCAAAAGTGCCCTTCCTTAGCTCCACCTTCATGTCAGGGCATATTCAGACTGCAGTTCTTTAGTCCCTTTACCTGGGGTTAGACCCCTTGCCGCTAACCAATGGCAGGGTGATGTTCCTAGCTGATGGTGCACTTGACCTGAGCGACACCTACCTTGTCCAGGGCTGTGTTGGGGGAAAGAAACGTCTTCTCCTCTTCCTTCTCCTTCTGCTCCCTTTGGTCTTCCTTCTTTTCTAATCATTCCCTGCCTTAACCACTTCTGTGGTTCTCTAACTTCACAGGTGGCTCAGTGGTGGGAGGAGTGTTTGATACATATCTTATATGACTGAGAGAGAAATGTAGAGATTCGGAGACGTGCTGACACTCACCTTATTCTCTTGGTGGTTTTCAGCTCTTGCATTTGAAAAGTAATAAATACCTAACAGTGAATAAGAGGCTTCCAGCTCTGCTGGAGAAGAATGCCATGAGAGTAACGTTGGACGAGGCTGGCAACGAAGGGTCCTGGTTTTACATTCAGCCATTCTACAAGCTGCGATCCATCGGAGACAGTGTAAGTGCACATGCCCAGCCCAGGGCGTGCTCCGTGCCAGGCCTCCAACCATAACTGTACACTAGAGTCAACTAAGAGAAATTTAAAGTTGGAGCCAGAGGCTTATCCCGTATGAGGAGAAGGAAGTCGCTATGGAAACCAGTGTTTGGGAAACAGGGAAGTTTGGAGAGCAATGTGACCTAAATACAGTAGCTCTGTTTTTTTCCTACTGGGCTTCTGAAAAAAATCATATGTGCAGCCCATTACTTGAGTAACTTTACCACAAAAGCAGCTATCATGTATGAGTGTCCTGGGGAGTGTCCCTGTCCTTCTAGATCAGTAGTGGAAAAGAAATGCTTGTCTATTGCGGAAATAAAGTTAGGACAGAAGGATGGAAAGGAAGTAGATAGATCAGGGAAGGAGAGTGGATTTTAGGATTATCCTCAGCTGCTCTTTGTTGATAACTCTGCAGGCTCTTCCATTTCAATGACTGTGGTTGGTCCCAAGCTGGCTCCTCTCCTGAGGGGTCGTTAAGTTATAAAGCCCCAGAAATCCTTTCCAGGTGACTTAGAACAGTTCTGATACTTATTAGCTACCTTAGTAAGTCATTATGTGGGCATATACTTAACAGTGACTATGTTTAAATACTATCAGCTGTATTTCCAACCTCGTTAAGATTCTGAAATAGTTGTTTTCTACCAAAAAGAAATATGTATTTAAATAGTGTGAAATCTTGTCAAAAAGCTTAACTTGCCTTCACCTGAAACTGGGTTTTCCCATTTTTTAATATTTAAGTATACAAGCTTTGGATGGTTTAAATATGTTTCACTTTATATGTTTGTGTGCATATTAAAGTCTGTACGGTATACGTGAAGCATCCAGTACCTGAGCAGCCCCCTCGCAGCGGGTGTACACTGCATAGTGATCGTCAACTGAGTATAGAAGAATAAGCCCAGTAAAGCTTAGGTTTCACCTAAAGGGTTGGGTTTTTTGACATATTTAACTTGCATATATTTTGAGTTGGAGAAAATTTAGTTGTATGTGTTCCCCAAATGTATCAAACTGAGAATAGGTGTGTTTTACATCTTAGGAAACCATCCTTTCTATTCTTCTTCCTTCCACTCCCATAATAAAAGACAAGGGTGCTTTGCTCTGAACTTCATTTTTGCAAGCCCTGTGCTTTCCTGTCCTTTAAGCTTACCTGTTTAGCTGTGCCTTAGTTGAGAAAGTAAGATGGACTTGAATACTTGTAGAATAGTGTCTTTCAAAGGACAGGTATTCATCGACTCATGGGCCAAGAGATCAATTTAGTAGCTTGGGACTCTCATTTTAGAAAGTGGAATAGAATAGGCAGTATCAAGCTGTGTTAAACATAATGGGGATAAGATTGTTTGGGGGGGGTGACTTTTTTTTTTAGATAAACAGACATCTCTATATCTTTCTATATATACATGCATATATGTATATACACATACATACATATACACTTATAGCCACATGAGTCTGTATGTATGACTGAGTCGTAATAGAAAACGTATTTCTTAATACGACTTTTCAAAAGAGTATAAAAGCCTTTGCTTTAGAAATACAAACTTATAGCTTTATTCTTTCAAAGATAAAGACTTACTTCAGGCAATAATCTGCTTCTACTCCTAAAATTTAGTTAGAGCTTATTTGTACAAGTGCCTTAACTGAAGCAAACGAAGATACGATTTTTTTTCTTTCTGCTCTGGACTGACTTGGAGATCGCCTTTGGATAATCATTGACAGCTGTGGGCAAAAATTTACCCTTAGGCTTGTGAACATCACCCCTTCCTGGTCAGGGTCAGGCTTTGGGGTTTTAAAATCTTTTTTTAATTTTTAATTTTTTTTGAAATTCCATTCTTTATATATTAAAAATTTTTAATTTTATATTGGAGTATAGTTGATTAACAGTGATGTGTTAGTTACAGGTGTATAGCAAAGTGATTTAGTTATACCCATACAAGTATCCATTCTTTTCCAAATTCTTTTCCCGTTTAGGTAATGATAGAATATTGAGCTGAGTTAATTGTGCATTTGTGCTGTATCATTCTACTTGCTGGAAGCTGGGCCGCCTTCTATGCAGGCTCTTACAGCTCCTGCCAGAGCTAGCCACTGGTCAGTCTGCAGTCCTGACCTGTTTTGTGAAATGCTCTATTGGTCCTTTCCTTTCCAGGTGGTCATAGGTGACAAGGTCGTTCTGAACCCCGTGAATGCTGGCCAGCCCTTACATGCCAGCAGTCATCAGCTGGTGGATAACCCGGGCTGCAACGAGGTAAGGGAAATGAAGTTATGGCTTGTGGGCAGGCGTATGCTGCAGGAGCAAAGCTTCCTGGGGCCAGAGCATGTGTGTGATCACGGCGACTTGAGTGGTGACTCGGGGCAGTGTACCGATTCTGCAGGGGAACAAACCGAGAGCCAGGCCTGCCGCGTGAGGTTATATAAGCCTGTTCATTGGGTGGGGGCTGATGTCACCTGAGGGCTCAGTTTGCTAAGCTTTGTATCCCTGGGGGATTGTTTTCTAATTTCTTTAACGAGAGAAGGGCCCCCTTTACCAAGTGTTTTTGGCCAGAGGGGTACCCTTTTCTAATTGGTCTCCCTAAAGAGTGTGTCTTTTGCTAATTCATAAGAAGGGGACACTGCCGGCCATCGGCAGCCCTGTGAGAGTGACATCTTACTTTTGGCAGTACATCTACTTAACTTAATTGGCAATTTTAGGACACAAGGGCAATAACTTGATGGTGACATAAATGTTTGCCTGATGTTTGTTTGGAGGACACAAGCTCTGGAAACAGACAGATACGGATTCAAATCCTGAATCTGCCCTTCCCTACCTTTGTGACTGTAGGTTCATTAACCAGTCTCCCTGGGCATCAGTTTTCCTACCTCTGAAATGGGCATGATGGTTATTGCTATTTTTTAGGGTGTTGCTGAGGATAAAATATATTAGTGAATGTTAGCCCAGTGCCTGGCATATATTTCGTGTACAAACAATGGCTATATCATTAACATTTTAGGATGTATACGTTGGACTTTTTTTTTTTGCCTTTGTAGCTCATCTCATTTTATACATACTTGTTTTCACTGGGCCTTTACGTTCTGGCTATAGTACAAGAGACTTGGGGGAAAAAAAAGAAGAAGAAGAAGATATCATTCCAGGGGGGCAGGAAGCTTGGTTCTGTTAGCCGGAGTTGCAGCATACATACTGACTGGTACAAATGAACTATTTATTACCGAAGACTTCTGTCAGGCCAATTGAGTCTGCAAGTTCTATGATCTTCATGATGTCAGTCTTTAGGCTTGGAGGGCTGAAGCACAGCCTTGCTTCTTGCGCAGAAATAAGGCATTTGGGCACAGGAAACCACAGTTGTTGAGGGGTATGTGAAATAATAACTAATTTGTTTTCTAGGTCAATTCCGTCAACTGCAATACCAGCTGGAAAATAGTCCTTTTCATGAAATGGAGTGACAACAAAGATGACATATTAAAGGGGGTAAGTTTGATACGTTACAGGCTGGGCAGCACTTGGGTCCTCTTTGGTTCTCTTTTTAAATGCGTTTTCCTTCATTCCTCCGTGTGTTGACTTTTAGGGTGACGTGGTGAGGCTGTTCCACGCCGAGCAGGAGAAGTTTCTCACCTGTGACGAGCACAGGAAGAAGCAGCATGTCTTCCTGAGAACTACCGGCCGGCAGTCAGCCACGTCTGCGACTAGTTCAAAAGCCCTGTGGGAGGTGGAGGTAAGGGATGGGGTGGGGCAAGCAGGGAGAAAGGATTCATGGATTTGTAGGAATAAGTCACATCCAGGTACTTAAACCCACCTTGTTCCAAAAACAATGGATGACTTGGGATGACTTAGAGAAACAAACACATCACGCCATATCCGAAGGATGCCAGATGTTCCTGTGGAGGAAAATAATAGCTACCTCGGAAGCCAACTCCCAACTGAAGTTGGAAATTTCTTTCTCTGGATCATCTGATCATCTCTTCCTTCTGTCTTTTTTCTTTCCCTTGCTCAGTTATCTATCACAGCAATATGTAATCAAGTGCCTAACCCATCACAATCTGTAGGTGAGTGCACATTGGTGATAGGATGGAAAGATACTGGATGGTGAAGTATCTACTCCCCCAAAGCACAAAGAGGCACATTCCCTGTCCTCTGGATGTGTAGATGAGGGGGAGGGCAAGGGATTAAGGAAGACTTCCTGAAGGAGGTAGCATCTGAGCTGGTGCTGACGGGATGACCTATATTTCAGAAGGAAGGGATGAATGGAGTAAGTCACTTCCTATAAGATACTAATGTGGAATTGGAAATGTGAGGCAACCTTGGGTTAGAACTCAGTAACCTCATTTGATGAGGAACAGAGGATAGTCACGCGGAATAAGACAGAAACTGTTTTAGGAGACCAGATCCTGAAGGGCAATATATCCAGGCTGTAGGGACTTGGGACTTAATTCATAAACGAAAAAAGTATTAGAAATGTCAGAACCTTACGGAAGTCACCGTGACTGACTTTAGAACCTTAAAAGCAAGTACCATGTCTTCTTCACTCACAAACTGATTGAAATGAATTAAACGTATCAACCTTTTGGGGAGAGTTTTTGCAGTATGGACTAACTTAACCCAGAAGTCCACTGTAGAACATCTTCTGTATTTTATCGTCTGAGAAGCAACAGCTGTCTAATTTTTACTCCCCCCCAAAACTGTTCCCTGCCAATTTTCCCTCTGAATACTCTAGGGAAACACTGAACATCTTCCTTTTTTTATTTTCTTGAGGATTTTAGAAACTTAAGTGTCCCTTCCAAATAAAAGAAGGAAGGCAACACCATGTGTTTTATATTTTTGGTCATGATTTAGGGTTTTCGTTATTTCTCCCTTCCTGTCCTTTGTGGTGATGTTCTCTTGCATTTTATTCTATATATGCTATAAACTCCATAGTGCATTTTTATTTTTATTTTTGCCTTGTTTAAGGAGTCACTTGCATTTTAAAAACATGGAAAAACGAGAGGACAGGAGTCTTTTACCCACATAGTCATCATCTCCAGCTCTTCCTTTTTTGGTGTAGATTTGAGTTTTCATCTGGAATCATTTTCCTTCAGCCTAAAAAACTCCCTTATCATTTCTGTAGTGCAGGTCTGCCACTGGCCAATTCTCTCAGCTCTCATTTGAAGACAAGAAAACAACTTTATATTTGTCCGTGAATATCTTTATTTCACCTTCATTTAAAAAGATCAGCTTATTTTTCGTCTTTGAAAATAACAGCCTCATTGAGATACAATTCAGAAATGTACAGTGTGTAGTTCTCAGTGGTTTTTAGTTGACCCAAAAGAATCCCTGAGCCATAGCAGTCCCAGCTCATTTCTCTTCAGATTTGCCCCTCCCCACCTCTGGTAACTGGTCCACTTTCTATCTCTATAGATTTGCCCAGGTTGAACATTTCATATAAATGGTATCCTACAATATGTGGTCCTTTGTACCTGACTTCTCTTACCTAGCATAAAGTTTTCAAAGTTTATCCATGTTGCCATGCGTATCTGTATTTCATTTCTTTTTATTGTCAAATAATGTTCCACTGTATGGATATACCATATTTTATTTACTATTCACGGGCATTTGGATTGTTTCTGCTTTTCGGCTGTTGTGAATAATGCTGCTGTGAACATGCCTGCACAAGTTTCTGTGAGGAGTTTCAGTTCTCTCAGGAGTGGAATTGTGGGTCACATGGTTACTTTGTTTAACCTTTTGAGGAAATGCCGGACTGTCTTGAAGGCACTATTGTATGTCCCCACCTGCAGTGTATTAAAGGTTCTCGTTTCTCCATACGGCCTTCATTCATGAAAGATCTTTTTGTTGAGTGTAGAATTTTACATAGACAGTTATTTCTCTTTGTACTTGAAGGCGTTCACCCATTGTTGTCTTGCGCGCATTACTTTCTGATGTGAATTCAGTGGTTTTCTTTTCTTTTGTTCCCTGCATATAGTGTCTCTTTTTTTCCCTAGCTACTGTAAAATTTTTTCTTTCTGTTTCTGGTTTACGTTCACCTAATTATGATGTGTCTTGATGCATGTGTGAGTGTGTGTATGTGTAGTTATCCTACTTTGAAACCACTGAGTTTCTCAAAATGTGTGGGTATGTATCAAAAGGGGAGAATTTGGCGGTCACTGTTACATACGTCTCTAGCCTCCACCAAGCACATGGACATACTGGGTCATTCAATATTGTCTGACAGGCTGCGTTTTCCTGACTCTTGCCTGTCCGCTGCTTTATGACAATATGCCCAATGTTGTGATGCTCCTTTGTTGACTCTCTGGATCTGTTGCCTTCCTTTAAAGAGTATTGAATTTTGTTTTGCCAGACAAAGAAAGTTACTTGTAGATCACTTTGATCCTCTGGAGGTTTGTTTTAAAGCGTCATTAGGTCAAGTGTACCGTAGCATTTTTTAGGGTTAGACTAGCCCTGCTACTAAGGTATGCCTTTTGATGCCTTTTGACATCGATACTGAATGCCCCAGGTGTTCAACCGGCCTCTCCTCTCCTTGTTAGAATCAGAACACCTAGTCCTGTGTGAACTCCTGGATTGTTGAGCTTACGACTACCCTCTCGTTTTTTATTTGGCCTTGTGGGGTCTCGCCTTACACATACGCAGCTTGGTATTTAGCCAAAGACTAAAGGAGGCCCCTGTGCAGATTTCTGGAAATCGTTTTCTGGGGAGCTCTGTATTCTGCCCTGACAAATTCCAGTCACCTCAGCCTCCTTAAGTTCTGACATATCTCCTCGCCTCAGAGAGACTGGTTTCCTCTGCTTGAATACTTCTTCTCGATGCCACTGTCCAGAGAGGGGACCTCCCAGCGGAAAGCCGGAGCAGTCGTGGAGATCACCTTATTTCCCTGTCCTCAGAGATCACAGTTGTGCGCTCCCTGTCATCCAACATCTGAACCCAGTTGTTTTGTGTATCTTACTCAGTTTTCTCGTTGTCTATGGCGTGTTCATGTATTGTGTGAGGTGTCTATTTATGGCAGCAACTCCCAGTGCCAGTTATTCCATCTTGAACGGAAGCTACGGTTACATTTATTTGTAGGCTGAATTGGCCCAGGCACTGTGAGTGTCCAGTTTCAAAGCACAGGCGTGTGGATGTATTATAGTGCATGAGTGCATGGATAAATTGCTACAGTTTTCCATGAGATTCTTTTTTTTTCTGCTTGTTTCGCCTTTTGTGGATGAAGTCCAGGATCTTAACTTCTTCCTTGTGATGAAGGCAAATAATCCGAAAACCACTGAACTTTGTCTTACAACCGTTTCATGTTAATTAGGGGACTCTTTTTCCTTTGGAGAAACATTGCTTAACAATACATATGGTACTTGTTACGCGTTTGTTGGAAGATAATGATTTTTTTCAGCTTAAATACGGCTCCTGCACTATGACTTCTGGGTGGTGTCTCAGATTCAGCGCCGCCCTCATTTGGATTGACGTTTCTTCCACTCCTGTTGCAGGTGGTCCAGCATGACCCGTGTCGGGGTGGAGCAGGATATTGGAACAGCCTCTTCCGTTTCAAGCATCTTGCTACAGGGCATTACTTAGCAGCAGAGGTAAGTGGCAGCCCCATAGCTTTTCTCTTTCAAGGATGATGTACTGCTCTTTCCTCACTTACCTATAGCCATTAAGTAGTTAGGGGCTGAGGGTAATGCTCAGTTACCTAGCTTTTCCTTCTGCTTTTCTGTTTCCTTCCACCTCATTTCCCTGCTTATAGACAAGAAGAGGCAAAAATCGTGAACACATTTTAGTATTTGACAGGGATTCTGATCAAGCTGTGGGGAGAAGGTCAGTTAGAAAATAATGCTGTAGTGGGAATGTAATGTCCATCCTGGTGACTTTATTTAATAATACCGTGCTGTATACATTTGACTCTGAACGACGCGGGTTTGAACTCTGAACGGGTCCATTTACCTGTGGATAGTTTTCAGTAGTAAACACTGCAGTGCTACGCGGTGTGTGGCTGGTTGAATCCGAGAATGCAGAAGAACTGCAGATGGGGAGCCGCAGGTTTGGAGGGCTAGCTATAAATTATACGCGTGTTAACTCCCGCATCGTTCAAGGGTCAGCTGTATTTGACAGTGGCTAAGAGAATCGATCTTAAAAAACATAATGCTAATCAGGGTTTTAGGGTGATCTTTCCATTTTGCTCTGTTTACTACTCTCACCGCATCTTATTTACCAACCCTGATCCTAACACGAATGACCAAGACTGGGCCGCAGTGAAACACGGTATGTAAAGCTGGAAGCATTAAAACCCGTAAAGAATTACGTGATTTTATATAGCCTGGTTACTCAGAGCTTTAGTGGAATAGACAGGGTCTTTTACTTAACAGGAATGTAAAAAATCAAGGCAATGTATTTTAAATGACCGTGAAGGGTTTTTGAGGAAAGGCAAGACTCAACACTGAAGGATGGGAGGAATTTCCCTTTTAGTTTTTGTATTAAATTAAGGAGCCGTGTTACTGTGCGACAGATGTTGAGTTTTACTCTGATCTGCTGGAAGATGTACGATGCATATTCATACCAGATTCTAGCCGTACATCAAGGGACACCTCCTGTCATCTGGTACCACTGGTGAGACTGCTCAGAGATTTTCAAGGTGATGCCTGGGTGTCAGTGTTGCTTCTGCAGCTGACCCCAAGGAAGGCTGAATCTAAATGTTCCAACCCCCCTGGGATGCCTGACACTTGTATGAACTGATGGTTTTGAAATATTGAAGAGCCGAAGATTAAGACTAAGTTGAAATTTAAAATGGAGCCATAGGAAATGATGGACCCAGCCCACCAGCTGTGAGAAATGTTGATGACATGGTTTGCCAAAGATCAATGGTGGTTGCATTACCTGTTATGTCCTGGGGCGAATGCAGTTCTTGCTGGAAGCCAGACATTTTTTTTTTTTTTCCTAACTAGAAATAAGCAGGATTATCAGTCACTGGATACTGATCTTTTATTTACTTCAGGCTTTTAACTGTTGCTTTGCTAGTGGATTCTTTGTGTTCCTCTGTCTACATTTGAGAGCCGTCTATCGGTGACTGGTAGATTGTTCCATGTGTGTTGTACTCGTGTGACGTGTGTTGTGATTGTGGCATGCTGGTTTCGTGAACAGAGGGAAGGGAGAAGTTCTTAGCTGTCCAAAGATATTCGCAGGCCTCGAAGTCTCCTGCTAGTGGGGCCAAGTCCTTGAGAAAGCAATGGATGTTTTAATTTCCTAATGATTCTTTTTCATCAGGTAGACCCTGACTTTGAGGAAGAATGCCTGGAGTTTCAGCCCTCAGTAAGTATGGACAAGAGCCTTCTTGTCTTCGTCTGGTAGGGTGAGGACATGTGATCTGGAACCCCATGTAAGAAACTGCCCCTGTGGTCACTGAGTGCTGGGGAAGGGGAGAGCTTACGCTGCCTTAACAGAGGATCTTGTTCTGTGCTTCCCTTGAGGGCAGTCATAGCCCCTTGTGTCTTGGTTGGTCCAGGAGACTGTCGGTCATGATGCTCTTTCTGTGCGCTTAGTCAAGGGGTCTCCATCTCTGAGTTGCAGAAGTTCACGGTATCTCTTGGAATACTGCTAGGTTGGAGACAGTGATGGTTGCTGTAGAAGCCAGCCTTTTACATGCCAGTGTCTCATTGCTGTTGACCTGAATCTATGACTCACTCGGATGTCTTCAAGGAATGAGTGTATAAGGTGGACACTGTCATTTAGAGTGTGGAGGTAGCACATGAGGCATGACCGCTGATTAGACCCTCAGTTGTCTAACCATCTGTCCTTTCTGCAACGTCAGAAATAGACCTTATTGTGTGGTTTGGAATTTTAATGCCAGCTGGATCCTTCTTTGGAAGCCATGTTGCCAATTAATGCTGATAGGGAGGCACTTGGGTTAGGGGTTCAGGTGTCCACAGTTACGGGTTGAAGAGGGAAGTGGTTGTGTTACAGGGAAATGATGGGTGTAAGTCATGCAGTTCTCTTGTGGAGTGCTTCATTCTGGTCTAGGATTAACAAAGACCCAAACGGTTGCTGCTCTGTTTGACGTTGTGTGTCCATGTGAACATCTTGATGGTGAATATGCTAGGTGGTATTGAGGGTGTTGTTTTTCGTAAGATTTTGAAAAAATTGGACATTGACATAGGTACATTAATGAAGGGAGTTGGGGTGGCGATAATACAGAATGTAATTGTCAACGAAAGTGCTGTGAATTCTGCAGCAGCCATGAACCTTCTGATTAGGTTTGGGCAGAATGTTAGCTTCGGAAGAAACGCAGAGTTCTAGCTGAGGGTGTCCCACCGTTAGTTGCTGGACTTGCTGGGGGACTAAGGCTCCCCTCAGAGATGACTTTGAAGGAGAACCATGGCTTCTTTCAGGGAGAGCTGATGTCCGAGTGAACCTTGAATTCTGTGTGGAACGGGACTGCTCTCCTGGCCTGTTCACGTGCGAGGGAAAGACGGGCACGTGCAGTGCAGGGGGAAGGATGCAGTGATCAAAAGTAGGGCCAGAGAGAGACAGACTTGGGTTTGAATAGCGGACCCACCGCTTATGAGCTGTGTGACTCTGGACACGTTACTTGCCCTCTCTGAGACTGAATTCCCTCATCTGTAGCTGTGGACAATGGGCTGGTTGTAAGGACGAAGTGAGATGTTGTGCAAATGAAGTGCCTAGCCCATAGTAAACGCTTAATAAATGGCATTTTTGTAAGTTGCAAAGGCTGATTACCATTTTCAGTGCCTTTCCATCCACAGTTCCTCTGGGCTGCACAGCAGTTGCACGAAGGGATTGGGACAGGCCTCTCCATCTTTGTTTGACGGGTGAAGAAGCAGAGCGTGGTCCTCACTGGCCACAGGCCTCAGGGTCGCTGGGAGTGCAGCCATCTTTCTACTCTTTCGTGCTTCTGCGTGCCAGGGCAGTGCCATGTGCCAGTGGGTCTGGCTGCAGATCTGGGTCGCGTTGCTCCGGATACTCGGGGTGTTGCTTGGGTGGCGGTCCTCGCGTGGAGGAGGGGTGTGTGTGGTGGGGAGGCTCACCCCGCACCCACAAGGCCAGCAGCGCAGCTCCTGCCTCTGGGAGGAAGGTGTCAGCGTTGGGAGGGTCCTGCACCCTTCACGGTCTTCTCGGTTGGGAGACTCGGGAGTGTGGGAGAGGAAGCCTCTCTTTATGCTCTGCTTACTGGTTGCGTATTTCCTGAGACTGGCACCCAGTGCCTGTGGCTTTGCCTGGGACCCCATTCGGCTTTGTCGCTCTCCTCTTGCTAAATTCAGCAGCCCCCTTGAGCCACGGGCTCGACGCCACAGGAACAGAAAGAACAACCCGAGGCTGGCTCTTGTCTGACGGCCTTCTGCACATGTGCTTTTCCTCCCACTAGATGGCAAGCGCCGACTGCACTCGGGAGGATGAGGGCGCCTTGCTCAGTCACAGTCCAGACGCCGTGGACTCAGTGCAGTTGGCATTTTTCTTCAGATGTGTGGCAGGTCTGAAATTTAACTGCCAGTCTGTAGCTGAGCCCCGTGTCTCACACCAGAACCGGGGCAGGGCTTATTTTGAAAGTGGTGTGTGCAACCCTTTACAGGTAACAGTGGTTAGAAGAGGACACATTCTGTTCACAGTACTTTCTCCCGAGCTGAGCTCTTGGAGCTGTCCTGAACCTCTCCAGTGGAGTCTTACGTTAGTGTAGGTGGAATGACGAACGGGGGTTTGTTTAGCCAGAGGTTACAGGGTGTGAGAAGGAGGGAGTGTGAGGGGGGAGACAGAGGTTTGGGGTATCAGAAGAATTGTTTGCATTTTCTTTTCTTTCTTCCGTCGCTCCCTCCCTTCCTTCCTTTTTTTTTTAATAGACAGAGGCTGGGGCTGCTGATGAACTGAAAAAGCAAGCTGTTGCCTACAGTCCTAGAACTCAGGCCCCATGGAATGACATTGTCTTAACGCTCTCTCCTTCGCCTGTTAGATTTGCTTTTCTTTTCTCCATTGCATTTGGAAAGGAAGCAGGGCCTCAGCCTAAGCAAAGCAAGATAGAGACAAGGGAAATGTGATTTTCCTAGTACATACAGGTGGATATTGTCATCTTGCAAGGATGCTAAACATGAGAAATGATCCCGTCTAGATCACACGGCGGAGAGCCACCTTGTGAAGCCTGTCAGAGCAGGCGCTAGGCTCGGCGTGCAGCTTCCGTCTTCTTAGGCAGATGGCCTTTGGAGACTAGATGTGTTTTTACAGTTTCTTGGGAAAGCTTTCATCCTTGTTCTTCAGCCTTCACTGTCAGAGATTTTCTTCAGTCTCAGCCAAATCCCTCAGGTAGCAGGAGGGGCCCCTTTTCCCCTGAATTGTCATCAGCAATTGATTAATTGGGAACATTTTTTCAGGGCTAGTCTGACTTCTCAAATATTTTTCTTGGCCACATGGGGGTAGCTGCTTCCAAACACTTGGATTCAGGTTTATTTCATTGCATTGTTTTTTTCTCCTGGGAAGTAGCTGTATCATATTCGTGCTAGACAGTTTCACTGTAGGTTAATATGACCGCCCATAACAGAATCCACAGGCGAAGTTTCTCCCGACCGCTGCACCGGGATGTACCGCCAGTAGCACTCTGCCCGTGGAGAGCTAGTAATGCAACCCCACGTTGCTTAAGCATTTTTATTGCAACACCAGGAGGTAGAGTGTAAACATTCTTGGTGTGGGTGGCCAACTATATCATCTTTGATGACTGCTCTGAAACGGTGGTGCTTCTCCTGCCAGCTACTGACGCTCACTATTGTTTCTTCCCTGTTCCTGTGGACTGTGCAGTGACTGTAGTGAGGGAAGGCCGTGGCATGTGCAATCCTTGACGCGATGACTTTTCCTCCTCAGCTGGACTCTGATCAGGATGCCTCCCGGAGCAGGTTGCGAAACGCCCAAGAAAAGATGGTGTACTCCCTGGTCTCTGTGCCCGAAGGCAATGACATCTCCTCCATCTTTGAGCTAGATCCCACCACCCTCCGTGGAGGCGATAGCCTTGTCCCAAGGTATGAGTCCAAAACGGCTTATCTCAAGTGAGTCAGGGTGGTATATGCGGCCTGGCTGGGGTTCTTGGAATCCAAAACATCATTGTCGTTCTTGAAGCTTTTGTACAGGATTTGGTAAAGGATTTGTTCTGGTTGCCCATTGAAATGACACCTGATTTTTCTTTTTTCCATGGCTTATCAGTTGTAAGTTCTCAGTAGTCAGTGGTTAGCTAAGACGTGCTATGTTTAGGTGAACAAACCAAACGTTGAGCTTAAGTAGCTCAATATTTCTAGTTTCCTTTACTCTGTCCCTCCTTTCCAAATCTGAGAGATCTCCTGGTCAATTGAATAAACAATTGAAAAGAAATTCTAGAAAATGGAACGTTTGAAATTCACTCAATGCATAGTAAGCTTTATTAACGGTATTGAGAAATCAGACCAATCTTCTTTGGTTATTTTATTAAATTTGACTTTTAGTTTTGTTGCATAAAAAAGCATTTCCATTTACTAGACCGTAAATGGAACAAAAGCTCACTCTTAAAATCAACAGGGACTTCCCCTGGCGGTCCAGTGGTTAAGACTTCACCTTCCAATGCAGGGGGTGCAGGATCAATCCGTGGTCGGGGAGCTAAGATTCCACGTGCCTCATGGCCAAAAAACCAAAACATAATACAGAAGCAATATTGTAACAAATTCAATAAAGACTTCCAAAATGGTCCACATTAAAAAAAAAATCTTGAAAAAACAAAAAAATCAACAAAAGTATTAATAGTGGCTAACACTTGTTGAGTGCTGACTACATGCCATCTGTAATGCTAAATACTCATGTTATATAATTTCACCTTCACCAAAACCCCTGTGAGATAGGTATTATCATTTGACGTTTCCTAGAGGTAAAGAAATGAGGCTCAGAGAATTTAAACAACTTACCACAAGTCAGCGAGCACCGTTGCAGAGCCAGATAGGGCTGTTCTTGCAATTCTGACTCTTGGACACAGCCTTGGGTAGTGGAAGCCTCACTGGCACTGGGAGGTTTTACACAGGGCCCCTCTCTCTGAGGATTCCTTTGTGTTTCATTGTTCCTGTATATCATTGCTGTTTACCTGCTCAGCCAGAGCTGGGCTGTGAAAGTGGTAACTGCAGCTTGGGTGCTGTTACAACCGGAGGAGAACACAGAAGTGTCTGTGTAACACAAAAGACTATGTTCTTAAATACTGTATTATAGGAAACATTAAAGGAATTGTAAAGAAGGTAATGGCTATGGAGAGGTTCGTATCCAAGTGTCTAGCGTCCACTAGACACTTAGGTGCTTAATGAAATTAGACGGCAGAGAAGGGAATGATTAACGCTAACAAAAATGCCAAAACATGAAATTAAAAAAAAAAAGAATTAGAGGAGAACCTTCTCTTGTGCTGGATACTCTTCCTGTCCCTCTCAGAGTGATAAACAGAAGGCAGTGTCCACAAGAAGAGAACCTTACAAGGAGGCTGTTCATTGCCATTCAGCCAATGATCGCTGCTTCTTACCCCCTGCTGGGTCATTAACCCCTTGAGAATCTGGGAAAAGCTGGAGATGTTCTCCTATTAAATCCTAAGTATGGGCACAGCTTCGCGTACTCCAAGTTTGTCCTGATGTAGATTGCTTTTTTTTTTTTTAAAAGAAAAATGATATATTGAGATATAAGTCATGTATCGTACAATTCACCTGCTGGAAGTGCTCAATCCATTGGTTTTTAGTAGATTAGCAGAGTTGGGCAACCATCAGCGCAGTCGAGTTTAGAACAGTTTCATCACCCCGAGAAGGAGCACTGTACCCACTGGCCGTCGCTCTCGTTTCCCCAGGCTCCACCCTCAGCCTTAGGCTAATCTGCACTTTGTCTCTATTGACCTGCCTGTTCCGGACATTTCGTATAAATGGAATGGCTTTTTGTGACTGGCTTCTTTCACTTAGCGTTGTTTGTAAGATTCATCCGTTTTGTAGCATGCATTCTTCATTGTGTTCCTGAATGAGATTCCACGGTACGGTTATGTCCCATTTTATTTATTCACTTATTAGTTGATGGCCATTTGGGTTGTTTGCCTTTTTCTGGCTTTTCTGTGAACATTTGTGTACACATTTTTGCGTGGATATATATTTTCATTTCTCGTGGGTCTCTACCTACGAGTGGAATTAGTGGGTTATGGGGTGTAACTGTATGTCTAACATTTGAGGAACTGCCAGTTTTACACTTATGGTTTTATATTCCCACCAGCTGTATATGAGAGTTCTAATTTCTCTCTAATGCTTGTTTATCTTTTTTACAGTTGAGCCATCCTAGTAACTGTGCAGTGGTATCTCATTGTAGTTTTGACTTGAATTTCTCTGATGGCTAACGATGATGATCTTATGTGTTTATTGGTCATTTGTGTATCATTTGTGGAGACACATCTTTTCAGATCCTTTGCCCATTATTTTCTGGCCACTTAAAAAAAGGATTATGTGTCTTATTATTGAGTATTAAATGTTCTTTATTACGAACTCCTTATCAGTTATGATTTGCAAGTATTCTCTCCCATTCTGTAGATTTCTGCACTTTCTTGGTGGTGTCTTGTGAACCACAAAAGTTTTTAATTTTGTTGAAGTCCAGTTTATCTATTTTTGCTTTTGGCTACTTATGCTTTTGCTTTATAAGAAACGGTTGCCTAATCCAAGGTCACGGAGATTGATGCTAATGTTTTCTTCTGAGAGTTTTAGTAGTTTGTGCTCTTTTCACTTAGATCTTTGATCGATTTTGAGATCATTTTTAAACATATGGTTTGAAGTAGGGTAGATTGCTTTTGTAAAGTGTCCTTTCTCACTGACTACCTAGATAGGCATAGGGACTATAGAATCCAATTGCGTTTTGTTTTAAGTACTTTTCCCTGTGTTGTGTCCTCTATTCTGGAAGCTCTTTAATGGATTTTGTTTTTAGGCTCCCAGAAGACAAGGGAATGACGTTAGTTTTATTTGCTAAGTTTTTTGTTTGTAAGGGTTAGCAAAGAACAGAACCATGTGATGTAAAATATCTGTCAGAAGGTATTTCATGGCATTCCCTTGGTGAAGAGGAATGAGGTGCCAGTTGGCCATATTCCCCAGTGGGTTGGAAATCCCCATGATCCCGTGGGGAGGGGAAGTTTGAATTCCTAGGTCAGCTTGCCAAACAGCTTTGGTTGGCTGTAGAGCCCTGCTTCTGTATCCCCTTGATTCATTACTGTTTCTCTGTTGGAAAACATTCTTTGTGGGCAGTTGTCCATAGACAGACTGATTGTAAACTCATAAGCAAGGGAAGCCTTGTGTTCACCCTGGAGAAAGTGTCTGGCGTGGTTTACCAATGTGTTTATTATTAGTTATGATCTTGGACTTGGTCTTAGCTCTCTAAATTTTTATCTGTTCTTGCCCTTGGCCACCAACCTCAGAGCCAGAAGTGAACAGGGCCTCTTATTCATTGATTCAGTGGAGTCATAAAAGTTTTAGGAGGGGTACACACATTTCCCTCCATCTTAGAGTTGTGCTAAATTTTGCTTCTTTGAAGATCAGAAAGTCTGGCGGTAGATACATGGAGGTACCTGAAATGTTACCAGTAAAGAACTTTTTTGTAATAGTCATTGGTTGAAAGAATGCTTTCAAGACAAACCGAAAGGGATAGTGACAAGTCCTGGATGTAATGAGCAAGATAGTAAAATTGCAATTTATGCAAATTAGATGCAGTAAATGAACATTGGGAGAGCATCCAGCTTTGTGGCTCTTTTGCAGTTGTCCTGATGTCATGACTCTTGAGCTAAGGGTTGGGAATGAGACTTCAGATGAATAGACAGAATGCCCTTGGTATTTTAAATGAACTTTGACATAGAACTCTGTAGAATGTAGTCAATCGGCCAAGTAAAAGTTAAGCTCCAAGCTTTCGGTTATACTTTGAAAAGAAGAAAATGCATCCAAGCTCCTCAGAAGAAAAAATGCAAATCTCTGTCAAATGTCCTGTTCGTGTTGTTTAATTTATGTTCGTGCTATTCAGAGTAAATACCACTTGTAATTTTCAAGACAGTTAAAATGAAGGAAGTTAGAGGATCTACTGAAGAGACGTGCCTGGTTTAATGTGCCCTCCCCCGTGCCCCTTTCCCATGAACTTAGGATGCTGTTGTTTTGAATTCCTCTTAATGCAAATGACTTCCATGCTGTCCTTTCTGCTCTGGTCCCACCAGTGTTTAAAGTTCCAGCTCAAGTTTTCTGTAACAAAAATATTCCATGCCTCCCTGAAGCCTCCTTAATCTCCTCCTCTAAAAGTACTTACCTTGACTGTCTCCCATCTTAAAGCCTTTCTAAGGTATGTCTCCTGTTACTTTCGCTTGTTGTGCGTTCATTTCATCTCACTAATGCGATGATAGATTCCTTAAGAGCAAGTATTCTGTCACTACTTCTTTAAAAGAAAAGCAGATTTGAAAAACATCGTAAAATGATCCATGCACATCATAAAAAGAAACAACAACCAAAATATTTTAAAATCTCACGGAGAGCAAAGAGACAAGTAAAAAATTACATAAAATCTAACCATTCGGAGGTAACTACGACAAACATTTTGGTTTTCTGTAGTTTCAGACACGTCTCTGGGCACACAGATAACCTGTGTATAATTTATCATAAATAAATCATAAGCTTTTTTTTTTTTTTTGGCGGTAAGTGGGCCTCTCACTGTCGTGGCCTCTCCTGTTGCGGAGCACAGGCTCCGGACGCGCAGGCTCAGCGGCCGTGTGCTCCGGACGCGCAGGCTCAGCGGCCATGGCTCACGGGCCCAGCCGCTCCACGGCACGTGGGATCTTCCCAGACCGGGGCACGAACCTGTGTCCCCTGCATCGGCAGGCGGACTGTCAACCACTGCGCCACCAGGGAAGCCCCATAAGCTATTTTTAACATTTTTTCCACTGAACAGTATGTCCTGTACATACTTCCAAGTAAATAAATATCGATTGTAATCATTTTAAAGAACTCTGTACTATTCTGTCTTACATACTATAATTAACTAGCCCATTACTGAGACATTGGGTTGTTTGCAAGATTTTAACTATTATAAATAATGCTTTGTTGAACATCTTTCTGCCTCATTTTGCACCTGTGCTGTCATCTCTTAAGAAATATAAAAATGAGATTGCTAGATGAGAAGGTAGATACATTTTACATGTTATACGAAGTGCCAGACTCTCTTCCAGAGTTTAACCTGTTGACACGCTTACCATGAGTGTGTAGAACTCATTTCTCTAAGCTCTGTAAGCTCTCTAAGCTCTAAGTGCTGGGTTGTATCAGTTTCCAGGATCTTTGGGATATGATACAATAAAATGATATATTGTTTTAATTTGTATAAATTGAGGAAGTTGAATATGTACTTGGATGTTTATTGGTCATTTATGTTTCTTTATTAAATTACTGGTTTGCGTACGTGTTCCATTTTCATTTCCAATATTCATGATGTTTGTCTTACGGATTTTTAAGATCTCTCTATGTATGTGGATTAATACCCTTTTATACTATATATTAATCTTTTATTTTCCCAGGTTGTCATTTTTCTTTCAGTTTTGTTCATGATGGTTTTTAAACTTTTTTCTACTTTTGCTGTATGGAAATGTAAAATTTAAACTATGTAATAAGATGTATCCATCTTTTGCTTCTGAAATTTGGAAATCTTGTGTTTTGTTATGTGCTTCAAAAGGCTTTCCCTCTCACAAGATTGTTAAATTTTTACTCACATTTTCTTCCAGGCATTTTATGGTTTTATTTTTTGCTATATGGATCCATATGAAAATTTCAATTACTGCTTTATCTCTCATGATAAGCACTAGTAGGTCCTCAGTAAATACTTCTTGTTACTGTCTCGTGTTCGGTTTGTTCGGAGATAGTCATTCACAGTGTATAATTTTATACACGCATACCTCAGAAATACTGTGGGTTCAGTTCCAGACTATCGCAATAAAGCGAATAGCACGACAAAGCAAGTCACACAAATCTGGGGGTTTCACACTGCATATGAAAGTCACGTGTACAGTACACTGTTATCTGTTCAGTGTGCAATAGCATTATGTCTTAAAAAACAATGTACCTATTTAATTTAAAAATACTTTATTGCCAAAATGGAACCTGTAGACTTGCATGATGAACAAACCTTTGATTTGTTAAAAAAACAAAAAAACGGGGTCTGTTAAGGGCAATAGAGCCAAACATAATAGAATGAGGTGTGGCTGCATTTAGAAATACAGCACGACACAATCACCTTAGAGTGGTTATGAATGGTTTGCCACTGTAGATCTGTCAAAGTGTATCTTGGACCAGAACCGTTGGCTCTTAAGTTTATGCTGTCCAGTGTGTATAGCGGAAAACCATTTTGGTATCCTTTTTTTATTCTTATAGGATGTATTCTAGGGCAGTGGCTGTAGAGAGCCTAAATAGCCCTGTCCCTAAAATCCTTTTTCTTTTATTTTCTTTTCCTTTAGAAACTCGTATGTCCGGCTCAGACACCTGTGTACTAATACCTGGGTTCACAGCACAAATATCCCCATTGACAAGGAAGAAGAAAAACCCGTGATGCTAAAAGTAAGTCCCCTTACTTGGCTGCTTCCCTCGGTCTCGTGCTCCCAATAAAAGGGCTCCTTTGAGGGCAGATGGAGGCGTATGCAGGTCTGAAGTTGTGCTGTGGTGGCGGACAAACTTGAATGTGATGAAAGAATTCTGTCCAAGGGACCTGGCTAAAGCAAGCCCAGGGCTTTTGAAATAATTAGACCCTTTTATTTTATTCCATAGCTTCTGCCCTAAAGGTTGAGCAATTGTCTGGATTTCATATCTGTCTGAAGGCTGATTTTGGCTGGGGGAATGTTTGCTTGTGCCTTGACATACATCACATACCTAGTTGATTTCACCCAATCTTTATTATTTCTTTATTTCTCTTTGTGTTTAAATGTGTACTTTCATTTCTTGAAAGTCCTTCCAACCTCTTTAATTTCTCTCCCTGAAGCCCACCTCTCCTTTCTCACCTTGTTCAGGATCAGAGAGCATAAATACACAGACGTAGGGTTTTTCTTTTTAAAAAATGGAATTATGCTCTCGCATAATATTTTTTGGTGATGGGGAAGATTATTGGAATTTTTTCTTCTACTTTAATGAACATTTTCAGGTATATAGAAAAGCTAGAAGATCGGTGCAGGGTCTACCCTTATAATACTCTCAGAAACAAGAATTACCATTTTGTACATTTGATTTTTTTCCCTATGTATTTATAAGTGTGTTTTTAAATTACAAAAGTCTCAGATGCTCCCTGTAACAAATGAAGCTATAAAAGCATAGTACTGCCCCATTTCCTGCCTTACTTTTCTCCACAATACCAACCTCTAGAGGTAACAGCTGTTGATGATTTGGGGTACATCTTTCCAGGTGTTTTTCTATGTCCATTCATTTGAACCACAAGAGAGCTCTAGGCTTTTTGGATTGCCCCATGTCCCATAAATACAGTGTTTGATTAACGTCTTACCCTCTCAGTCTAAGAGGCTGTTCCACAAAGACCATCTTGCTTTTCAGATTGGAACCTCTCCCGTGAAGGAGGACAAAGAAGCATTTGCCATAGTTCCAGTCTCTCCTGCTGAGGTTCGGGACCTGGACTTTGCCAACGATGCCAGCAAGGTGCTGGGCTCCATAGCTGGGAAGCTGGAGAAGGGCACCATCACCCAGAATGAAAGAAGGTGAAGGCTCCTTGCCAGAACCGGACATGCTCATCTTCACCCCCTGTGGGTTTTTGAAATCCCTCGCGGAGAGAGAGGGTGTTTGGAAGAGCTCAGTGCGAGAGCAGCAGGCCTTAGCATTTGTGGGTGGCTTCAACTTGTGGTTTTCAGGAAATAGTTACTTTTGCTTTCACTGTTCTGAAAGTCTCTACACTTGTAAATATCTCCTTCTTTCTCTGTTGCCCTGTCTCCAACTTGGTCTCTGGGACTATCTTACTGAATGTCAGGGGTTGAGGTTACTCTGAGATAAGATGTAATGTCTAATATTTTGTGAAGGTGATAATGTTTTTGTGGACAACTAGGTATTGTCTCTATTTCGCTCTTATTGGTAATTGGCCTCAACTGACAAGTTCAAGGAAACTGGGAGAATGGGTTTGCTTCTACTTAACTGGTTCCTTCGGCCTGAAGGCTTCTAAGGTGAAGCTTTCAGCCTGTCGCACGTCGAACACGTCCCATTTCTAATAGCTTTTTTCCTCCTAAGATCTGTAACCAAGCTGCTGGAAGACTTGGTTTACTTTGTCACTGGTGGAACTAATTCCGGTCAAGATGTTCTTGAAGTGGTCTTCTCTAAGCCCAACAGAGAACGGCAGAAGCTGATGAGAGAACAGAATATTCTCAAGCAGGTCAGTAAGTGGTGACATATTGGGTTGGCTTTATAAGAAATCAGTGGTATCACTGCTCTTACAGAGGGATGTGAATGATTTCCACCTCGCAGGCTTGATCCATTGACTTTAAAAAAAAAAAAAATAGACTTAATTTTTTAGAGTGGTTTTAAGTTCCCAGCAAAAGTGAGTGGAAAGTACAGAGAGTCCCTGGGTACCTCATACCACATCCACAGCCTTCCCTGTTATTAGCATCCCCACCAGAGAGGTACGTTTGTTATAGCTGATGAACCTACACTGACACATCATAATTGTCCAAAGTCTATAGTTTACATTACGGTTCACTCTTGGTGTTGTACATGCTATGGGTTTGAACAGATGTATAATCACATGTATCCATTATTATCACGTCGTACAGAGTAGTTTCATTGCCCTAAAAATCCTCTGTGCTCTGCCTATTTGTCCCTCCCTGTCCCCCAACCCTTTGCAAGCAACCACTGATCTTTTTTTTTAACATCTTTTTTGGAGTATAATTGCTTTACAGTGGTGTGTTAGTTTCTGCTATATAACAAAGTGAATCAGCCATACATATACATATATCCCCACATCTCCTCCCTCTTGCGTCTCCCTCCCACCCTTCCTATCCCACCCCTCTAGGTGGACACAAAGCACCGAGCTGATCTCCCTGTGCTATGCGGCTGCTTCCCACTAGCTATTTTTACATTTGATAGTGTATATATGTCCATGCCGCTCTCTCACTTTGTCCCAGCTTACCCTCCCCCCCCCGTGTCCTCAATTCCTTTCTCTATATCTGCGTCTTTATTCCTGTCCTGCCCCTGGGTTCTTCAGAACCATTTTTTCTTTTTAGATTACATATATATGTGTTAGCATATGGTATTTGTTTTTCTCTTTTTGACTTAACTTCACTCTGTATGAGATGGTTTGCTTCTACTTAACTGGTTCCTTCGGCCTGAAGGCTTCTAAGGTGAAGCTTTCAGCCTGTCGCACGTCGAACACGTCCCATTTCTAATAGCTTTTTTCCTCCTAAGATCTGTAACCAAGCTGCTGGAAGACTTGGTTTACTTTGTCACTGGTGGAACTAATTCCGGTCAAGATGTTCTTGAAGTGGTCTTCTCTAAGCCCAACAGAGAACGGCAGAAGCTGATGAGAGAACAGAATATTCTCAAGCAGGTCAGTAAGTGGTGACATATTGGGTTGGCTTTATAAGAAATCAGTGGTATCACTGCTCTTACAGAGGGATGTGAATGATTTCCACCTCGCAGGCTTGATCCATTGACTTTAAAAAAAAAAAAAATAGACTTAATTTTTTAGAGTGGTTTTAAGTTCCCAGCAAAAGTGAGTGGAAAGTACAGAGAGTCCCTGGGTACCTCATACCACATCCACAGCCTTCCCTGTTATTAGCATCCCCACCAGAGAGGTACGTTTGTTATAGCTGATGAACCTACACTGACACATCATAATTGTCCAAAGTCTATAGTTTACATTACGGTTCACTCTTGGTGTTGTACATGCTATGGGTTTGAACAGATGTATAATCACATGTATCCATTATTATCACGTCGTACAGAGTAGTTTCATTGCCCTAAAAATCCTCTGTGCTCTGCCTATTTGTCCCTCCCTGTCCCCCAACCCTTTGCAAGCAACCACTGATCTTTTTTTTTAACATCTTTTTTGGAGTATAATTGCTTTACAGTGGTGTGTTAGTTTCTGCTATATAACAAAGTGAATCAGCCATACATATACATATATCCCCACATCTCCTCCCTCTTGCGTCTCCCTCCCACCCTTCCTATCCCACCCCTCTAGGTGGACACAAAGCACCGAGCTGATCTCCCTGTGCTATGCGGCTGCTTCCCACTAGCTATTTTTACATTTGATAGTGTATATATGTCCATGCCGCTCTCTCACTTTGTCCCAGCTTACCCTCCCCCCCCCGTGTCCTCAATTCCTTTCTCTATATCTGCGTCTTTATTCCTGTCCTGCCCCTGGGTTCTTCAGAACCATTTTTTCTTTTTAGATTACATATATATGTGTTAGCATATGGTATTTGTTTTTCTCTTTTTGACTTAACTTCACTCTGTATGAGACTCTAGGTTCATCCACCTCACTGCAAATAACTCAATTTCGTTTCTTTTTATGGCTGAGTAATATTCCATTGTATATATGTGCCACATCTTCCTTATCCATTCATCTCTTGATGGACACTTAGGTTGCTTCCATGTCCTGGCTATTGTAAATAGAGCTACAATGAACACTGTGGTACATGACTCTTTATGAATTATGGTTTTCTCGGGGTATATACCCAGTAGTGGGGTTGCTGGGTCATATGGTAGTTCTATTTTTAGTTTTTTAAGGAACCTCCATACTCTTCTCCATAGTGGCTGTATCAGTTTACATTCCCACCAACAGTGCAAGAAGGTTCCCTTTTCTCCACACCCTCTGCAGCATTTATTGTTTGTAGATCTTTTGATGATGGCCCATTGATCTTTTTATTGTCTTTATAGTTTTGCCTTTTCCAGAATGTCCTATAGTTAGAATCTTACTGTATGTATCTTTTTCAGATTTTACTTCTTTCACTTAGTAAAATGCATTCAAGTTTCCTGCATCTTTTCATGGTTTGATAGTTCAGTTGATGGTTAACACACTTGTTGAATATCAGCCGTGTGAGAATTTACCTGTTAGGAACCCCAACAAGAATTCAGTTGACAACTTTATTTCCCTCACAAATAATATCAATATCCTTAAGGTTATTTCATGTATCTGGGAGATTTGGAGTATATGATAAACTCAGAAGGCCTGTAGAGGCTCTTCTGGGGACCATCATAAGTCACCAAAAAATCTTCCTGTGAATGAAGAATGAGTAGAAAATAAAATGAACTCACAGAAAATACAGAGATGATGTAATTTGGTATAAAGTTAAATAAACTGGGGTAGAAATAAATTAGAGGGAGAAAAGTGACAAGTCCGGGGTACATGAAGTACATGGAAATGTATGCCATACAGTTCTCTAAAGCTGTTGGAGGCTGGGCCACTAGAGCCAAAAGAAAAATGTGTTAGTTACAAGTCCCATAGTTCTCCCTAGGAACTTGGATTTGAGAATCCTTTCTCCTTTTGGACTGTGACAGACGATATTTATTAATACTCCATCCTGTTTCAGCAAGGGTTTAAAGTCCCAGAATAGATTATGCCCTGCTGTTTGATGTGGTAGCTGCCAAATAAGACCTCTGGCTTAATGCCCATGCTCTTTTCCACAATCGTGATTCCTAGAGGGTCTGAAACTGTGGAGGAGCCTTCGTTGAGCACTTGTGTGAGCACTGCACTTATGACCTGACACTTGCTATCTACTTTAATCCTTACAACACCCTTGTGAGCTAGGTATTACTCTCTCCATATTACTGCTGAGAAAACTGAAGGTTACCTTGACCATGATCTGTACCTGTAGGAAAGTAATAAAGATGTGTAATTTCAACCTAGAATCTGCTGATTCCAGAGTCTGTGCTCTCAGACACTGCTTGAAACACTGCATTTTCAAGTATTTGAGGACCACTTAGGTCCAGGAGGACTGAATTCAGGGAGGAGCCAGTCCCAATTGATGGAATGAATGCAGTTTTCAGGTTCATGACTGTTTGCGTAGAGAGATTTTCCTATATAGTTTAGCCACCCTTGAGGTTATATTACTTCCAAAGGGAAGGTTAGCCCTTAAAACAGTAGGTGATGGCAGTTCTTATTCTTTTCTTTCTGCAAACAGATCTTCAAGTTGTTACAGGCCCCATTCACAGACTGTGGTGACGGCCCGATGCTACGTCTGGAGGAGCTGGGGGACCAGCGGCATGCACCCTTCAGACACATCTGCCGCCTCTGCTACAGGGTCCTGAGACACTCCCAGCAGGACTACAGGAAGAACCAGGTTGGGATTAAGGACCAATGGGAAGTGAGGGGCAGCTTCCTCCCTGAAGTTCATGTACTTCCGTCAATGAGTTTTAGGTGTCACATGTATGTTTATTTAATGGCCAGGTAGTAGTTCATTGTTAAGTTTGCTCTCAGAAAGGAAACACAGATTTGTTTCGCAAGCCTGGGAAGATACATTACAGACTTGAGAAGGATACCTGAAAATTCCCCTTCTACAGCCACCTTTGAATGAGATTTCTTTTTCTTGACATTGGTATTACATATACGGTACTTCTCATGGCACATTCCCGTAAGACTGAAGGGCACACTGATTCCATGTGCTTGTATTGAAGATGGAGTGCAATCTTCTCTTCCTGTCCCATCCATCTCCTCCATCTCTGCTGGTAACTTTCTCTTTGTTTTGGTTGTGTCTCATGTTTTATGACATTCTAAGTCATCAACTGTGTGATGACAGTAAACACACTCACAGCCAATATATTCTCTCCGTGAATTAGATGTTTTAACCTCTGTGAGGGTTCCTAACACTTGGAGATTCTGAGGAAACACTGTATCAGTAGTTCTTAACTGGGAGTAAGTTTTCCCTCAGGGGACATATGGAAATGTCTGGAGACCCTACTGAGTGTCGTGAGTTGGGGATGCTACTGGCATCTAGGGGACAGAGGCCACGGATGCCGTTAACATCCAGCCATGCACGGCACAGCCCCCCTGCAGCAAAGAATTTTGCGGCCCAAGAAGTCAGTAGGTAGTGCTGAGGTTGAGAAAGCCTGCGCTCCATAAACTCCTGTAGGTGCCCAGAGTGCTGCTTATCGTAACTGCAACTCCAGTCCCTGCCTTGTGTTACAAAAGGTTTTGTTTCTAAACTTTGAATGCCCCTACATCTGGCCTTTAAATTTAAAACTGTTCTCTGTAGTTAAAGTTTTTTGTGTGTCGTCATAAATATAGAGTTGATCCTAAGCAGTGCTCTAAAACGGTAGATGTAACTTTGTTAGCTAGTATTTCTAAACCTTTCACTTTGCCTTTGCTACTGTTTAAATATAAAACATCACAGACCCGTGATGCTATGTTTGTTAGTTTTACGGTCGCTATAAATCTACCTCCGGTGCATGAATACCATACACATACCGTACTAGGGCCAAAGTGATTTTATTCTCTTCCAATGAGGATACATTAGAGTCTGTAGTGTGTGCCAGGACATTTTGCTTGTACATGAGGGGACTAAACCAGTCCCTCTTGCTGCAACTCTGGATGTCTTTGCTTGGTTGCTTATGGACCCTGTGCCAGCTGGCAGTAGTATATCCCTGGGGGCTGATGAATTCCCGAACATGCATCCTTATTGAGTGAGGGCTGAAAGGTGGCCCATGTCTGCTGTGTTCATCCTGAGTCACTTTTAGAATTTTGGAATTAATGAAAACAAATTATACCAAGTTTGAAGGGCCGTTTGAACTTTGAGCAAGCAAATAGTCTGTTTTGGGCAGGAAAAATGTCTTTGAATAGCAACAAACAAATATTCATAAGAGACTTCCTGGAGTTCTTAAATATTTCTATGGAACGTCATGTCTGATCCCAAAAAGCCAGGGGTGTTTTCATATTTCTACGAATATAATTGACTGGCTTACATATTCCTAACTTGTTTCTGCTACCCACTGACTTTAAAAATGTATTTTCACCCCAGATAAGGAAAACGCCATGGGGTAGCATTGTTCTAAATATCCAGGTAGGCTTGACTGTGTTTATTCAGCAACACAGAGCAGTGAGGCACAGTTAAATCCTCTTCAATTAGTAATAAAATCAGAGCTGAAAAACAACTTTTGACCTTTCGAAAAATAAGTCACTACACTAAAATTTATACAGTGGACTTAATACAAATGCCTATCTGTAAATACAGGATATTTTACTTAATTACATCTGTGTGGCAGGTTTAGTAAAAATAAAGGATGCAAGGGAGTTTGCAGCTGTTGCCCTGGATTAGAAAGTTGTGGAAAGATGCTCTGTGATTTCCTTCATGGGTGGTGATGCTCCTCGGGGGCCACTGCCCCCTCCCTTACTTCCAGCCGCATCCCATTGTCTCCAGTCCTCCCCACTCACCTCGCTTTCCTTCCTTCGAAGGAGTACATAGCCAAGCAGTTTGGCTTCATGCAGAAGCAGATAGGCTATGATGTGCTGGCTGAAGACACCATCACTGCCCTGCTCCACAATAATCGGAAACTCCTGGAAAAACACATCACTGCGGCAGAGATCGACACGTTCGTCAGTCTGGTGCGAAAGAACAGGGAGCCCAGGTGAGGCGGGGGCGGGGTTGATAGGCGGAAGGTGTCTTTGCATTTCCGATGCAGGCACTGAGCGGGTCATAGTGCTTTTTCCTGGATTTCCTTTGTTTGGGGCTGTTAGGGACAGGTGTTTTTTTTTACCATTAGTATTTTTTTTTTTTTGCGGTACGTGAGCCTCTCACTGTTGTGGCCTCTCCCGTTGCGGAGCGCAGGCTCAGCGGCCATGGCTCACAGGCCCAGCCGCTCCGCGGCATGTGGGATCTTCCTGGACCGGGGCACGAACCTGTGTCCCCTGCATCGGCAGGCAGACTCTCAACCACTGCGCCACCAGGGACGCCCGGTCTCTCTATATTTTTCCCATCTTTCTTGGAGTCTCATTGCCTTCCAATGGTGTGTTAGTTTCTGCTTTGTAACAAAGTGAATCAGTTATCCATATACATATATCCCCATATCCCTTCCGTCTTGCGTCTCCCTCCCTCCCGCCCTCCCTATCCCACCCCTCCAGGCGGTCACAAAGCACTGAGCTGATCTCCCTGTGCTATGCGGCTGCTTCCCACTAGCTACGGGTTTTGATTGGGCAGGTTTTGACAGACTCTTTGATGAGTAGTGGAAAGAGCTTAGTATGGGAATGAGACCAGGGTAGAATCCTAGCTGCAGCATTTACCAGCTGGGTGACCTTGAGCTTTAACGTCCTCATCTGCTAGATGGGTCATTGTGAAAATTAAATGAGAATAAATACATGTGAAGTGCCTGGCACTTAGTAGGTGCACAGTAAATGACAACTGTCGGCCCCTCATTCACTTCATAGCACCCCGTGGTGATCAGTTAGAACTGCCCCAAATATCATCAGTTAGGGTTTTGCACACATAGTTGTTACTTGAGTGTTTTCATTTACATTAGTGAATTCTATCAATTCTGTTGCATTCGTACAGATCTCCCCCTCCACCTACGCTCTCTTCCCTCTTTTTTTCTCCTTCTAATTAATTGAGATCCACACCATTTCAGGTGAAGTGGGAAATAGTTTACAATGTGCGTATCATGAACGGTGACACTGGAGAGCTGAAAGTGTTCTTATAAAAACGACTGCCCCCACCCATAAAGTAACATTTTATGGGCCATTCTCATGTGCCAGTGAGTGAGCTAAGTAAGCACTTTGCATGAATTAGCTCATTTAATCCTCAGAAGAACTCTCTGAGGTTCTATATCAGCCTTTTTTGTCGATGAGAAAACTGAACCACAGTGAGGTTAAGTAATTCCCCCCAAGTAACAGTACATATCAGAACGTAGTGGGTAAGAACCAGAACCAGGGTTCTGATTTGGGCCTCAAGCATCAGAGCCTTGCCCCTCACCACTCTGGATACCCTGCATCCTAACCATGTCTTCCTTATGTGAACTTCTTACTTGGTGGTTCCTTCTGTTCATTTTTACCTTGTCAGCTCTTCCTCACAATAGTCACTGCCATCCTTCCTCTTTTGCTTTTCTTTCTTTGCTCTCCCTCCCTTCCTCTCTCCCTCCCTCCCTCCCTCCCTCCCTTCCATCTATCTATCCATCCATCCTTCCTTTCCTCTAGTGTCTGGGTTTCTGGGCGTTCCATGGATGCTGACGCTAAAACCCAAAGCGTCTCTGACTTGTGTTAAAGGTAGGCTGGGTCAGTTCTCTTGAGGGAGAGCCAGGCTCCCAGAGCCCAACCCCTGCTCTGTGTACAGAAACTGTTTTATTTGGTTTCTCTTTCTCGATAGATTCTTAGATTACCTCTCTGATCTCTGCGTGTCCATGAACAAATCCATTCCGGTGACCCAGGAACTGATATGTAAAGCTGTGCTGAATCCAACCAACGCTGACATTCTGATTGAGACCAAGTGAGTGAGGTCTGCGGGTTTAAGATAAAGAGAGATGAGGACGGGATTTAGGTGGAGAATGTGTGGCTCAGTGGATGTCTGTGCTCATAGGTAATGAAACCCAGCTGCCTGATTTCTGAAGTCAGGTTGGCTGGCTATTGATCGTCCTCTTGCAAAGGTCTTGATCAGAGGAATTTTCAAGTTTGCTTTTGGTGTGGGCTCCTCTGCATGGTGGTGTCACATACTTTGACAGTAATGTGAGCTCACCAGGGAACATTTCACACACCCTTGGTTTAATTTTAAGAGTTTAAAATTCTCTAATTATGATCATCCGTTTTAAGTTTTAAAGGAGGTAATTCATTATTAAGTCATTGTAGGGAAGAGCTTGTTAACTCATCACTGTTCAAAAAGGGTTCATTGGTCCACAGAAGTTTTGGTAATAGTAGCAATTCATTTTTAGCAGGGGAGCAGTTTTCCTGAGAAGCATAGTGCCAGTAATATTTAAATGTTAAAGACAATGTTTAAAAGAAGTTTATTTAAAAAACACTAAATTATGCTCTAAACTAGTGATTTTTTTTTTTTTTGTTTCTCATGCATAGCTTAATTTTGGGCTTGGGCTAATTCCGGCTTTCTCATCCTTGGCCTTTTGATGTTTGGGGCCACGTAGTTCTTTGCTGTGGGTTCTGTCCTCTGCATTGTAGGATGTGTAGCAGCCTCCCTGCTTCTACCTGCTAGGTGCCGACAGTACCCCTCCCATTTGGTTGGGACAACCAAAAATGTCTCCAGACATTGCTAAATGTACCCTGGGAGACACAGGCACCCTGGCGGAGAACCCCTGGGCTGAAGTGTATGAAGACGTTGATGTTTGGTTCTTTGTGACTCTGCCGGTGGGAGAAGTAAAGTGGCTTTTTCTGTGTGTGTCTTTGTGCTGGAAGCGCAGCTCGAGTTCAACGCATTAATACAGTTGATCCGTGATGAGCAAGGACTTCAGACATAATGAGTGTCCCCCCTCCTCTTATTTTCTAGGTTGGTACTCTCTCGTTTCGAATTTGAAGGTGTTTCTACTGGAGAGAACGCTCTGGAGGCAGGAGAGGATGAGGAAGAGGTGTGGCTGTTTTGGAGGGACAGCACCAAAGAGGTTCGCAGTAAGAGTGTGAGGGAACTGGCGCAGGACGCTAAGGAGGGGCAGAAAGAAGACCGAGACGTCCTCAGCTACTACAGGTGCGAGGGCGGCATGGGTGTCCTCTGATGAGATCGTCCGTCAGAAAGACGGATGTGTACTTCAGGAGTTTGTAGAGTGTAAGGTTTCATTGGTACTTAGATATGACGTTGCTACCTGGGTGTGGCTCCGTCGAAAGAAGGCTGAGTGTTTGCATCAGCCCTCAGTTACAGTTGATCCCTACGTAGCATGGCACATGACATGGATATATCTTGTAGTAGTTAAGAGTCAGGCTGCAGGGTCACCTCTCTACATAGTAGCTTTTAGACTTTGGTCAAGTTTTTCACCTCTTTATGTCCCAGTCTCTTTATCTGTAAAATAGAGACAATAGTTACAACGTCATAGAACTTTTGCAGACAGAGCTAGGAAATATGTGTGTCTGTACACACATCTGTCCACGTAGACACACACATATCTATTTCTATATCGACCTATATAAATGTAATAAAAATCATGAGTTCACATCAGTACTTCCAATTCTGTTCCAACACCGTAGCGTTATTCTAGCCTCCACCCTTCGGTATTCGTAACTCGTTCCTCTGACAGCGAGAACCTGGCTGGCACTGTCCCCGCCGTGTCGCTCAGTCTGCATCGCTGCCGGTCACCTCCTCCATCCCAGCGTCACCTCGGTCCCAGCTCTGAGATCTGCTGACTCAGTAAATACTTTTAAAATAAAACAAGAGGGAAGGAGAGATGAGGAAGTGCTTACAGCATTTTTTAATAGAAATAAATAAAACTTCGCAATTACAATGCCCTTTGTTACCTCCTGTATTCTTTCTCTCCGTTCATGCAGATGGTGTGTGACCTTCCACACTCTTTGTGTGTTTATATTTTACATTTCTGTACATTCATAAATAATACATAGTATTTTGTTGATTCTTAAAATTTTATATAAATGGTTCCAGAGTCTGAGTTCCGTTCTGAAATCTGCCTTATTTCTTCATATTGTTTCTGAAGTGGATTCATGCTAACGGTGGTAGGTCCATTTCTTGCCTTTAGACTGCTGAATGCTATTCCATTTTATTACTGTGCCACATTTTCATTGCTCTTTGATATTTAGTATATGCCACAATTTAGTTTTTCATGTCGGGAAATATCCTTGTTCAAATTTGTGCATATGTGTAGGAGTTTCCATTCTATACCAGGGAATTACGAGATTGGGGGGTATGCACATTTTAAACTGACCAACCAATCCTAAATTGACTATTTTGGTGTCCATTCCCACCAAAAGGGAACTCTTGTTTCCCTTTGTCTTTGCTATCTCTGAATACTGTGATGCTTTTTAAATTTTTGTTAATCTTACGAGCATGAAATAGAACATAGGTTAATCCTCATTTCACTGATATCTAGTGCGGTTGAGAATATTTCCAACTCATGATTATTGGTAATAAATAGGGTTTTAAAGTCAGAAGCTGGAATTTGCCACTGTGGAACCTCATGGCTTTCTTATTTCACATTATGGGTATGGTTACTCTTTTAATGTTTGCTATGTCTTCTGCTGACAGTGAATGAGGAAGAGTGTTTCAGTGGTCAGATTTGGAAGTTAACAGAGATCATGTGTAATTAGGTGAGGAAGAAACTGTAACATTTTGAGGAGCCCCCTATTTCTTCTACCATGTTTTTCACATGTGTGTAAAAGTCAAAGAGGAGAGCTCTATGGGATAAGACGCTGAAAGTATCATAAAATTTCTAAGCAGACTCAGTAAGGGTCTGAAACCTTTACCATTTCCTATGCGGTCTTTCATGTGCTGCATAAAAGCAGAACTAAAGAAACAGGCAACCGTTTTCAGCCT